>NC_133661.1:76639367-76939367 GCF_037893015.1 Macrotis lagotis | reverse complement strand
ATAAATGGCCAAACTTTAGAGAAGCATGGAAAGAAAAAGAACTGATGCTGAATAAAGGGAACTGAGCTAAGAGAACATTATACACATTAACAACAACATTGTAAGTTGATCAACTATGATGGTTGCAGCTCTTCTCAGCAGTTCAAAGAAACCTGTTAGGGTTAATGCTACCCACATTCAGAAGGGGAAAAAACACCATAGATTCTATTCACTTTTTTAAAAAATTTCTCAGGGAGGCTAGGGGACACAGTGAGTTCAACTTCAGCCTCATACACTTAACAATTACCTAGCTGTGTGGCCTTGGGCAAGCCACTTAACCCCATTGCCTTGCAAAAACCTAAAATAAAATTTTCTTATGCTTTTTCTTCCTATTCCATGGTTTTTCTTTCATTTCCTCATATACAAAATGATTAATATGTAAATTTAGTAAACATAAAAGTACATGTACAGCTTTTACCAGACTGTTCACCACTGAGGAGACATCAGTTAGAAGGGAGGGTGGTAGAAAATTGTGTTACTTATAAATATATACAAGTGGATGAATGTTGAAAAACTTCTACAACTTAAAACTGGAAAAATAAAATAAAATATCATTTAAAAATGAGGAGATTGGATTAAAGTGGACTTGGACTAAACCCCCTTCTAGCTCAAAATCCTAAATACATGTCTAACAGAGTTCCAGTGTCAAAACTAAGATATCAACAGCCTTCTAAGGGATGTCTTTGCCATACCAATCACACTGAACCAGCATTCTCAGAGAGGAAAAAGCAGGCCCTAAGTGGATGAGTGGAAATAGGTAATGGGAGTTGGGGAGAAAGGAAAATGGTGACAATGGCTATGAAACCTAGATTCTCAGAGATCAGAGAAGTCAAAGACGGGGTAGGATTGTGAGATCATAGTATCCTAGATTTAAAACTGGAAAGAATATTCAGAGCAAGTCAGACTAACCTCTCCATTTTTGTGGATGAGGAATTCAAGGTTGAGAGATAGCAGATGAATTGCACAAAGTCCTCACATAGAGTAAAAGAACAGAGCAAAGATTAGAATTCATGTTCTCTGACTCCATCCAAATCCAGAAATTTTCCTATCATGTCACAATACTATAGTTCATTTCTATATAGCTCCTTACAGTTTCAAATATTTCCTCACACCCTTCTGTGACATACACAGAACAGGAATGATGATAATGGTGATGATGATGATGATGATGATTAATGATATCAATTTCATAACAAATGAAAAAGTCAAAGTTCAGACAAGTTGCTCATAGTCATACCCAAGTAAATAGTCGTGGCAAGATTTAAATGCAGGTCTGCTGACTCCAGGCCCTCTTTCCACTATCCTACATTGTGTCCCAATCTTCAGTCTATTATTGTATAGAAGGGAGTTTTTCCTATCCACAGATGGGATGGAAATAAATACTAGATTGTGCTTGGTGGCAAACCCAGTGAGGAAGTGGGCCTCAGAGAGCAGTTCCTTGGATTATTTCATCAAATCCTGGGCCAGAGATGGGGCTTCTGAGGAATTAAGTTCCTGATGAGAAGATTTGAGACTAGTCTTGGAATGGGAGAGGGGATTTAGTCAAAACAAAGGCCTTGGGTGGAGAAGCACAAGTACAGGGGCTTCACTTAGTTTGGATGTGTCAATGCCAAAAAGAGAGAGAGCAAATGACATAGGCACTTCCCATATAGCTATATACCAATACTCCTGAGTCCTTCTAGCTTTGAAAAAAATTCTGGACATGATCAGGCTCTATGAAGTAAGTCTGGATTCAATCAGAGTCAGATGCTTCAGGGATCTGCTTTGGTTCAAATTCCTTTGCTATTAACTCTAATGCTAACCCCAGGTTGAACCTCAAACTGAGACTTCTCCCAAGGGGACAGGGATACCACCAGGCAATTTATGGCCTTTCTGGTTCACCTTCTGTCTAAGATTTCATCAAACTTGTACTCCTCTGCGGCTACCAGAGTTGTCCAAGTTCTTAGAATGGCCTAAAGGGAAGATCATTCTCAACCAAAAACCCTATTCTCAACAATGAACAAAGATGCAAAGAGGAAGGGGAAAGCTCCAAGAGACAAGTAAAACTGTTTGTGACTTCTGCAGGAGTGACAGTAATCTGCTCAGAAGGAAAAGCCTGGGACCTTATCCTTTAGAAGGAGAGATTAAAAGACTGAAGTTGTGACAGTGGCTTAGCTAGTGTTCTTTGCCACAGACCCACAGGGAGCCAGGGGAACCAGCTGCTGTTGAAGAAAGCCAACGTGGGGGGTCTCCAATAGCAGGCTATTGAAAACAAATGGGCCGAAAAGCGATTCTGATCCCATCGATTAGAGCCAATGCTGACAGAACAGCCCAAAATGACTCACTCGGCATCAGAAACTGTAAGAAAATCAAAATCAATGAGCCAAAGTTGAACCTTATGTAACCCCTTTGGCTGATTTTTTAACATCATGGTTGTCCCCTCCACCACCCAAACAAGTATTTCCCCCAACAGTAGACCCCAAAGCACTAGCTACTCTGCTGAGGGCCACTCAAAATGATGAGTCCAGGATAAGAAATGGCATTCATGGTCACCTTGTGGTATACTCAATGTCGCTATTATCTAAAGACAGTGCTGTAATTGTGGGAGGAAGGAATAGATTCACCAGGAGAAGGGGTTGGGCAGGGAGGAAGGATAATAATAACTGACATTTAAATAGTATACAAGATGACAAAGTGCTCTGCATGTATTTTCACATTTGAGAAACAATCCTATGAAGTAGGGACTTCAGGTATTATCGCCATTGTACAGATGAAGGACTCAAATCTTGCCCATAATTGTGCAGCTAGTTTCAAAGGAAGGACTTGAATCTGAGTCTTCTTGATTTCAAATGCAGCCTATTATCCACTATACCAAATGGTCTCTCTAGTGGTGTACCGAGGTCATTGAGTTTTTGTATCCTCATTATTTCCTAGGCTGAGTAAACTCAGTAAACTGAGTACACCATCTTTAGCTGTAAGGTGTACACCTCTTAACTTTGTCAGCTTCTGCAGAATTCTTTTTTTTTTAGTTTTTTTTTTTTGCAAGGCAATGGGGTTAAGTGGCTTGCCCGAGGCCACACAGCTAGGTAATTATTAAGTGTCTGAGGCTAGATTTGAACTCAGGTACTCCTGACTCCAGGGCTGGTGCTCTATCCACTGAACCACCTAGCTGCCCCGAGAATTCTTAAAATGACTGAGTCATTCCTTGGCAGGACCTTGCCAAAGGGATGTCAGTTATGGCAAAGGATATAATAGGCTAAGCAGCAGTAGAAGCAGTTAACCTATGGAATTTGCTTAAGTACTGTGTTGTGTCTAACACCATTTTGAGTCATATTCAAAAGCAGTGATTATACCTTATGCACTGTGAAATGTTTTTGATGTCTTAAAGAGGTATTGGAGGTGAATGGTGAGAAGAGGGAATTTGTGTTTCTAAACCACAAAGAACTGTATTAAAATTTTAAAAGAACTTCTTTTTCAAGGTAAGGTAGGATTTTTTTGTGTTTGAATAAACATTATGCTCAGAGTTCATCAACCTGTAAGTATAGTCTAGCCCCTTATTTTACAGATGAAGAAACTGCTTTGCTTGAAACCATTAGCCTAAACCTGCTACTGTTGATCATATAATGTTCCCTTCCTGGGAAGATTACAATTAAATTAAGGATTTGAAATCAAAGAATCTGCCTTTGAATTCCATCTCTACCATCTGCTACCTTTGTGACCTTGGGCAAATCAAAGTCTCTGGGCCTGAATTTCCTCATTTAGAAAGTAAAAAAAAAGCTAGAACTTGTTGTTGTTGAGTCATTTCGGTCATGTCTGACTCTTTTGGGGGTTTTTTGGCAAAGATACTGAGGTGGTTGCCATTTCTTTTTTCAGCCCATTTTACAGATGAGGAACTGAGGCAAACAGAGTTACTACACACAGCTAATAAGTGTCTGAGGCCATATTTAAACTCAGGTCTTCCTTTCTCCTAAATTCCCTTTACCTCCAACAGAGGGAAAGTTAGTCTTTATTGAACAATCAGATTTATTTTAGATACCTAATTAAAGTAGTGAGTTTTAAGCATAATAAGGAAATCTAAGTTCAAGTTCAATATTTATTAATTGCATGAGACAAAAATTAGACAAGGTATTTAACCTCTGTGAGTTCAGTTTCCCCACCTATACAATTGGGGTACTGTAATCAAATGAGAGATGGAGCAGTGTTTTGTAAATTGTTGCTAGAATTTGTGATGATAATAGCAGAAGAAATCAAAACCACATTGGAGCAGGACAATTATAGCATCATCCTGTCAACTGGAGTTGTCCCAAAGTTGTGCTCGGTGAATCTACAGATGATCTCACATCCTCAATACTTTTATTGTTATTAAAAATATTCATTTTATTCAACTGCAAAGTATTCCACGAATCATTAACTATAAAAGAATAATAGCAGGATAGTGATAGTCTTTAGATTGTTTTTATTTGAACTCTACTGGAAACCATAAAAAGAATGAGATAATAATGATATTTGTTATTATTGTTATTAGTGCTGCATTGATAGGCAAAGCAATAATTCTTTATGTGGTAGGACTTCAAATATGACATTAACCTGCCTTTCTCAAAATCTACCACTGGCCTAATAAACAATTCTTATCATCATTTACATCTAAAGTTTCAATTGTGCTTCTTGGAAGTCCCTGTTAAAACTCATACAATTAGCAACTTTAGCAGATATATTGATAAATATGAGCCAGCTCATCTCATACAAAATCATGCCCCTGAGTCAAGGGAGATGAGATTTCAAAGGAGAAGATAAAGAAAAACACTTTGGTAGATAGAAGCTGATGTTTTATGGGATCAGGTTATGGGAGTAATTTATTGAGGAGCCCTGGGTGACAGGGGGAGTAAGGACATGAGGTCCTGAGAAATCGGGGAGAGTCCATTAAGGAGAGTAATAAGGAATGACACATTTTATTTATGCCAAAATTCTACCTATCTGAGTCTTCCTTAATATATTCTTACTTCAACAATTGCGAGCAGATAAAGTTGCTTATGTCCATCTGCCCACTCTGTGTGTCAATGAGTGGAATCACACAGTGGGAGGGAGGAAGGAGGAATATTGCACTGGCAGTAGCTCAACAGCATCTCAGTTGGGCCACTCAGTAATTGTGGTTGGCTCCTCTCTGCTGGCTGTGGCTGGTCCCAGGATACAGCCCCTGCCTGGGTTTTCTCCTTCAAATATGTTTAAAGATTTATTAACTCTGAATGAATCCAGCTGATTAATCCATTCAAGTCTTCCAATCAGGAGACATTTGGTAACTTTCCACAATTTCTTATGACACCTGACACCCAAGCTCCTCTAATCTAAAAACTAGAGTCACATACTTTATTTTTCTTCCTTAAGGATATGATTTCTCTGCCATCACATTCAACTGAGATCAATGTATAATATGGAACCAATGTAAAGACTAACAGAATGCCTTCTATGGGGGGTGGGGGGAGGGAAGCAAGAATGGGGGGAAATTGTAAAACTCAAAATAAATAAAATCTTTCTAAAAAAATAAAAACTAGAGTCACCTCCCTTTCATTTACCAGAGTGAAATCTACTCCTCACATCTCTCTATCAAGAACATGTTTTCCTGTGAAGAAGGATGGTGAGAATCACATAATTTCAGATGTCCTGGCTTAAGAAGTTAAAGAACTAACAAAAAAAAATTTAATTGAGAAACTAAATTTCCTTGAGCCTCAGGTTCTTCTGGGAATATAAACAACATCATACATAGAACCAATATAATTACAAGTTGTACTGCTTAGATGTCCTAATTTCCTGTCCTCATGCCTTGATTCTATGGGTCTAACCAATCCTAACTTTAGTAATGAGGAGGAAAATGGCAGAGAAGATTCTCTAAGCCAGGTAAAGTTGTATATACTTTGCTATGTCACTTAGTCTCTATCAGCCAGGACCTTGGTTTCCTTCAGAACCTGGACAGCTCCTGCCTTGATCCACTGGTGGCCAATAAATCCTAACTTTAATAAATAGGAAGAAGATGATAGAGAACAGACAGAAAAACTATTCTAATCCAAGTAAAACCCAAACATTCTTTTTTTTTTAAAAACTGGTCTCCACCAAAATGTGTCCTGGTGCTAATCAGATCTCCAAGAATACAATAACTATTTTTCACCTCTTCATCAAAGAAGCATGGAGATAGATGCATGAGGACTCAGAGACAAGATGACTGTTTTCATGTTTTAGATTCTAATAAAAGAAAGATAGCTGGAGGGGGTGGTGGTTAGAACATCAGCATTTGACTCTGGATTTAATCTTGTGAGATTCCAGTTTTCTCTTTGGGAGAAGCCCTTGCTCTATATCTTAGACTGGCTGCCTGAATCTTTGGTATGGTTATCTTAAAGTTGGCAATTATCTTGGTGGAGAACTAAATGTTGGGCCACCAGAGACCAACACAAGTTCCAATAAGTGCAACTGCAACACTTAATGGTAGACTCCAATCTCCTTAGAACTGTTCCTGAAAACAAAGATTATTCACTCAACTACCCAAAGATAGCACTTACAAAAAAGGCATTTTATGAGGAAATCAATCTTAATGGTGCATCTCACT
Organism: Macrotis lagotis; assembly: GCF_037893015.1. NCBI lineage: Eukaryota > Metazoa > Chordata > Mammalia > Peramelemorphia > Peramelidae > Macrotis > Macrotis lagotis. The sequence goes on along the minus strand of NC_133661.1, from coordinate 76,932,754 downwards.
ATCCTAAATCTCTCATGTTCTATTAGGAGTGTCCTTTAACCTCTCCATGGGTCTCTATTCACCACACCTGGCCTAGGTAGTCTTGTTTCTCCTCGTGTTTCTCCTCTCTGTTCTAGTTATGAGGGCAGGAGGGAGTAGAATCAATATTTCTTTCACAGCTTATTGCCAGACCCTGATGTCACAATAGGGTCATGAACATTTGGTTACCCATCTATAAGCAAATGTAGAATCAAAGAGGGGTGAAGATATGATTTCAAAATCTCCAGATCAAAGGCAATATTGGGGTTCCCTACCAAAGCCATGAGATCAAGAATGAATCTTTGGAAATAAATTTTCCACTATCTAGTCATGTGCTTCTGGATTTCCTAAGGAAAAGATAAGCAAAACCTTTAAGCAGACTTTGAAATAGTTGATTTGGAATAAGCCAATCATAATTTCAGGATTGGGATAACACAGAACTATGAAGTGAACAATGATATGTTACTTCCATATACAAGTAACTCATCTCCTTTATAATCCTTTGGAAACAAGAAATCATTTTAAGGACAGGGGTTCCCCAAAGGGAAGTTAGCAGTCTGTGACAGACCTTAAAATCCAGACTCTTAGATCTATTCAAGGAGTCAGATGATAGATGACTGTGAATGACTGACCTTTAATAATAATAATAATAATTAATAATAATTTACTTCTATATAGTGCTATAAACACAACAAGGTACTCATCTCACAACCTTCAGTAGTAGAGAATGTAAGAATTATTATGCCTATTTTACAAATGAAGAAACTGAGGTGTGTGGCCTTGGGCAAGCCACTTAACCCCATTTGCCTTGCAAAAACCTAAGAAAAAAGAAACTGAGGCTCAGAGATGCTAAATCAACTAAGAATGCATTTAAAATACACACATTATGAAATAAATTATGAAAGCATATGGACATTTTCAAGGCTGTTTTGCTACAAGGCATTCTCAAATAATCTCAAATATAAAACCCTGTCAATGTTGAATGGACAGAGAATTAATGTAGAACTTAGCATCTTAATGAAATTAAAGTGTTGAAACTGAGAGCCAGGTAAATAGTATAGGCCATCAAAATAAGTTTCAACTAGCTTATAGCTTTAGACTCCAAGATTTGAAATGAGGGCTCTCAACTTCAGGTTCATGTCTTTCTATTACATCATCTTGCCTCTTGCAAAAGGCAACTTCCTCCTCCTCCTTAACAAATAGTTCTTGAGAGCTTTTGGTTTAAAGGACATCATTTTAGGCACTGAAGCTATTTTAATTATGCAAGGTCCCAGTTCTTGAAAGGCTCACTGGAGAGAAAGGGTATCAGAAGATTTCAATAATCTGATTTGATGTCATCAATGTGGATGCTACCTCCAACAATTACCTCCAGCATTCATGTCCATCTTATTTGACTTTCATCCACATCTCCCATATATTCTCCTATACATAACTACTGAGAAGTATGTGGACCATCCATTGGCTATCCTTCCCTCTTGTTACATGAACAGTTCATCTTCTTTTCCTACATTTCCCTGATGATATCCTTTACATAATTTTTCCTGCGTGAGTCACAGAATTATAGAATTTGAGAGTGACACTAGTAGCCATGGAGTCCAACCCATACCTGAATGGAATATCTAATATACTTGACAAGAGGTCAGTCAGTCTGCCTGAATATCTCCAAGGAAGGCAAATCTGTTTTTGAAAAGCTAAACTATTTGAAATTTTTATTGATATTAAGCCTAAATTTGCCTGTTTACAATTTCACCCACTGAGCCTGCTCTTTGGTCAACCCAAACAAGTACAACCCTTCTTCCATATGATAGTCATTCAAATATTTAAATAGCATTCTCACATTGCCCTTGGATTTCTTCTTTTCCTGCCCACTTCCTTCAAATGCTCTGCAAGGGACCCAAGATCCCAGTGGCCCTCCTCCAATATTCCTGTTTTGTGATGTGCTGCTCATATCTGCCATGTGCCTCTCCTTGGCTCTTTGAGTGATCTTCAACTTCAATCCTTTGGAGATTGTGGTGTTCCATGATTCACAGCTCTACAAAATCATTGAAATAATGCCCACATATAAAGATAAATAGCTGTATAATGTTGGCAGCATAAGCTATGTGTCAAATAAATGGTCAGACTACACTGTGTCCTTGGTCTAGACCTTTTGCTGAAGGAGACATTTCTCTAACACCAAAATGGTGGGGGGGGGGGAGTAACTGATCATCAGAAGCTATCTCCATGGACTTGTGGGCTAGGGGACAGATTGCAAATATTCAACAACCCAGATTATTAGGAAACCTCAAGGTTGTTTAGAGATGAATGCTATGCATTCTAAGGTCTCTGCTGCCTCCCTTAGCTAATATCTGGTAGGGAGGAGGATCTCTTCCCACTAAAACTCTTAGATAGTTGCCATATGGAAAACCATCCAAGGAAAGAAGAATCACTCCTGCCTCTGTCTTTAAAATGGAAGTTCATAAAATAGATGTTTTCCCACTCCTTATCCAGAGGAGTCCTTGTTTAACCAAGAAGAAATTCACTCACAGATGGTCTGTTCTCAGGAGGCAGTGTTTTGGTCCCCTTTTACTCTATGGAAAACTTAATCTTTTCTTATGGCTAATGGACCATTCTGTCCTGACTCAGGATCTTTGGGGTCCATTCCAAAACCTAAGCCTCCACTGGAAGACTATCCAGTCAACCCATGGTAAGGACACCCAGAGTTCTCTATTTCTCTTTTACTCTGACTCTCTATCTCTGTGACTGTCTTTGTCTTTTTCTCTCTGTCTCTATTTCTCTGTCTCTGTGACTCTGTCTGTCTCCCCTCCCCTTTCTCTCATCTTTTCGTCTCTTTGCCTTCTCCCCCCTCCCAGTCCCTCACAAGTACACATATACAGTTAAAGTTCTTGGAAGCTCTTCCTAAGAATCAGGGTTAACTTTTTAGAATCCTGGTCCTTTCTTTTTAGAATCCAGTCTCCAAAGCTTTTCACAGAAACTATTAGAAGATAGTCAAAAAAAAAACCTATATCCCTTGAGCCCTTCAAGAAGAAATGAACAGAGAACCAGACCCGAAATGTAAAAGACACCAAAGAAAACCCTGTGTCCCCTATTCACAGTTCAGAAGCAGTCAGTACCCAAAGCCCTGAGACAGCTCCTTTCTCTCAGCTTGTCTTTTCATTCCCTCTGCCACCTTTCACACACAGCCCTCCCTTGCACTCCATCTGGCGCAGTTACAGATGATCAGACAAGGATAAGGCGAGAGAGTCAGCCGCCCATTGTGTTTTCCCCTGAGGACTAATGTCAACCCTGGATCAAAAGTCACGTGAAGCAGCACTGGCCCTTGGGTGAGTGGAAAGAGCACGTGGCTCCCTCCAACAGGTCTCAGAGGAAAGACTGCCCTCCCATCCATCCCCTCCCATTAGCTATAAGACGTAGACATGTGAGCAGGGAAATGCCTCTCTTCTCCTCTGCAGTACAGCTTTCTAATGCTCACAGATAGCCTCTGACACAAAGGAGTGGCAGGTCAGGCAGTGTATCTATGGATAACAGGTCCAGGGGAAAAGGGCCTTCTGCTCCTCACTGGGATATGGATGTGTTTCCCAAATGGGAAGATCCCCATGTAACAATGGAAAGGAAAGAACAGTAGGGATGGCAGGGAATTCAGACAATGTAAAAGTTATTTTGGCTTTCTATTCCAAGCTTGCACCTGGGCCAACAAACTGTCCTTTCCACGGTCAAACTATCAGGGCATCTCACATGCACACATGGGAAAGAATCAGGGTTGATTTTGCAGTGGCCATAAATAGAGGAATGGAGATTTAATGCTCAGAAAGGGAATGTGTATCTTCTATTCAGGGCAAAGGATTAAGGAGGGCGGAGATGGGTGTCTTTCTGCTGACAGCAAGGATCCTGGTTTCCCTGCTGCATTCTGCCAAAGCATTTTTTTTTCTATTAGAAGACTAAGGCTGAGCATGTGATTTGATTTGCACAACTGAGACATGGTGAAATAGCTCTCCATAGCTAGCCTAGCCTATAAGAGCAGAAGGAAATAATTTTGCTTGGGAAGGAGAAACTGAATAGGAAAGGGAGGGGGACCTGGCCTTGAACATGACAAAGAAGGGAGTACTATATAAAAAAATCACTGGGTTAAGCTGAAAGGCAGAAAAAGAGGGAAATAAATTTCATGATCATCATTATTAAGAAATGGGGGTCTCCAGAAAGGACAATGATCAATGTTGGAAGGGATGCGAGAAATCTGGGACACATACATTGTTGGTGGAGCTGTGAACTTATCCAACCTTTCTGGAGAGCAATTTGGGATTATGCCCAAAGGACAACAAAAATGTGCTTACCCTTTGACCCAGCAATATCACAACCCTGAAGAGATAATGAAAAAAGGGTAAAACCATCACTTGTACAAAAATATTTATAGTAGCCCTGTTTGTGGTGGCAAAAAATTGGAAATTAAGCAAATGTCCTTCAATTGGGAAATGGCTTAACAAACTGTTGGTATATATATATATATATATATATATATATATATATATATATATATATATGTCATGGAACAGTATTGTTCTATTAGAAACCAGGAGGGATGGGAATTCAGGTAAGCCTGGAACAGTAATATGGGAGTGATGATCAACTTTAAGACATAGATATAGGGGCAGCTAGGTGGTGTAGTGGCTAAAGCACCGGCCTTGGAGTCAGGAGTATCTGGGTTCAAATCCAGTCTCAGACACTTAATAATTACCTAGCTGTGTGGCCTTGGGCGAGCCACTTAACCCCATTTGCCTTGCAAAAACAAAAACTAAAAAAAAAAAGACATAGATATAACTGAAGCATATTAATTAGTTGAGTGACCACAGGGCACACCATACCAACAGGGCAACAATCAGGCACAATTTTGGAATATCTGCGATGGAGAATGCCATCTGTATCCTGAGAAAGAATTGTGGAGTTTGAACAAAGACCAAAGACTTTCTATGTACCTTTAATTTAATTTTTTTAATTGTCACTATATGTTTCTTCCTTAAGGATATGATTTCTCTCTTATCACATTCAACTTAGATCAATGCATACATACTATGGGAATGATGTAAAGTCTAACAAGCTGACTTCTGTGGGGGTGGGAGGAGGGAAGCAAGATTAGGGGGAAAACTGTAAAACTAAAAATAAATTTAAAAAACCTTTCTAACATTAAAAAAGAAAATAATTAAATTAAAAATTAAAAAAAAATTGGGGGCCAGGTGGACTTTCTGGAGATCTCTAAAATTGCCAAGGCACAGGATTGAATGTTAATGGTGGACTTTTTCACATCTGGCCCAAAATAGTTCAATATATGCTAATAATAAGCACATTTAGAGGGGGAAGGTAATCCCAATTAGGGGTTTCTAAGGTGGTAGAGGGTCAGTTGGAGGGAAAGCAAGTATATACCAAGAAGACAGACCACTTGGTGCCAAATTTACCGTGGCAGAAGATCAATATCTTTTTTTTTTTTAGTTTTTGCAAGGCAAATGGGGTTAAGTGGCTTGCCCAAGGCTACACAGCTAGGCAATTATTAAGTATCTATAGCCGGATTTGAACTCAGGTACACCTGACTCCAGGACTGGTGCTCTATCCACTGCACCACCTAGCTGCCCCAGAAGATCAATATCTAAGAAACTAATTTGAGTGGGAAGATTAGTTATTTTAACAGGGATTCAGGACCAAAAGCTCATTACTAGATTAAGAAAGCAATATGAAGGAAGTGATAGGAATTCAGTCATATGTTGTACTCAGCCTCATTCCCCAAAGTTTTGATCTTCTTATTGTGGTTACTTGCATTCCCTATGGTCACCTGTCCCTGAGGTACTGGCAAAGTCATTGGTGGTGTCTCCTGATTGACTCAGTAATCCTCATTGATCTGTAGGTTATAACTCCACGAACCTAGAATCATAGAATGAGTCAGAAAACCAACAAAGCAAGACATCTTAATCAATCAATCCTAGTCATGTAATCATCTCTATGAAACTGGACCAATCATTTAACTCCATTAGGCTGCCAATTTCTCAATTGGAATATATGACTGTCAAAGTCTTTTGTGGTTCTAATATTTTAGAGTCTAAGTTATGAACACTTGCCAACATTCATTATTTGTTCTCAGCACTGTGTTCAAGGCTATGTCAGGTCCAGATATGTAAGACATGTTTCCTGCCTATGGAAGTTTACAGTCTAGCTGGAGAGGCAAGATTCTTAAACTAAAGGGTCAATGTCTACAGTCACATCAACTCAGCAAACTCAGAATACATCAGTGGCAATTTCTTGGTTCAGAAGGTAGAAGACCAACCAAGTGTGTGAGCTCTGATTTGATGGTCACAGATCTAAGAGGGAGAAGCTAGTTACAGCTTTTGCAAAGAAGGCAATCTTGGAAATGGTGACTTTGTAAAATATGGTATTTGTGATATGGGATTAACGTTTTGTAGATGAAGGAACAGTGAAGGGAGAAACAACAGAAAAATTAATTTTTAGAAATCAACTTTTAGAATGCTGACTTCAGTTTGCATGGAAATTTAATTTTTATTTTGAGTAAATTGTACAGTGCTTTCAATAATCCCAAGCTCCCCCTTGAACCCAACTCCATTTTTTTATTTAAAATTTTACTAATGTATTTTTTCATTACATCACAGGGGAGAAGCTTCTGTCTCCCTCCATTCTAAATTGGACCCTCTTTTGTAACAAAGAAAAAACAGCTTAAACCACTTGACAGTTATTCATATCTGAAAATGTATACAACATTCTGCTCTAGTAGCTCCCTAATTTTCCATCAAAAGGAGAGAAATATTTCATTATCTCTTCTCTAGGGCCTTCGCTAGATCCCACCTTCTTTAATATTAGGCTTTGGGTATGTTTTTCTCCCTGTAAAGACAGAATGATGGGGCGGCTAGGTGGCGCAGTGGATAGAGCACCAGCCTTGGAATCAGGAATACCTGGGTTCAAATCTGGCCTCAGACACTTAATAATTACCTAGCTGCTTGGGCAAGTCACTTAACTCCATTGGCTTGAAAAATCTAAAAAAAAAGAGACAGAATGATGTTCTGGATAGAGGGTACCACTTAGCTCTGGAATCAGGAAGACATAGATATAACTGTAACATACTAATTAGTTGAGTGACCACAAACTAGTTATAATCTCTCAATGCCCACAGGCAACCCTCTCCAACTACAAGTTCAAGATGCATGAATTCATAGTAGGAGTTTGTGAATCATCATCATATTCATGAAATTACAGGCCTATGGCTCCCCTCAATCCCCTCCCCCAAATTCTTCCCATGATGTCATATGCCTATAAATTATGAAATACCAAGAATTGAAACTACAAATCCCTCACTGCCCCGAGGCAATGTAGAGACTTCTAAGTAAGTAGTAGCATATTACCAACAGGGGCAACTGTGATCTAATGGATTTCACAGACCAAAGAGTCAGGAAGATCCTTATTCAAATTCCACTTCAGACACATTCAGAACTTTTGGCTGTTAAGACTGTTGGTGACAGGTGGCTAGGTGGCACAGTGGATAGAGCACCAGCCTTGGAGTCAGGAGTACCTGGGTTCAAATCTGGCCTCAGACACTTAATAATTACCTAGCTGTATGGCCTTGAACAAGCCACTTAACCCCGTTGCCTTGCAAAAAACTAAAAAAACAAACAAAAAACTGTTGGTGAGGCATTTAATCTCTTAGTTGCAAAAGTGGTGACCTGTATGAAAAGGAGATCATAGATCTAGGTCTCTCAAAAACAACCAATAATGACTTATTCTTGAGCTATATTTTTCTAATGATGATGAGAATGAAAGATAATAGACAGACTTTCAAAAACCCTGGAAGAAAGTCCTTAACATGTCAAGGTCAGGGACATAAAATTTGGAAGAATCTGAGAGGCCATCTAACTCGGCCCCCTTTCATAACAGATGAAGAAACCAAGGTCTAGGATAATTAAGTGATTCAGGGGTGGCCAGGTGGCCTAATGGATTGAGCACTGGCCCTGGAGTCAGGAGGACCTGAGACACTGAGTGTCCAGCCTCAGACACTTAATAATTACCTAGCTGTGTGGTCTTGGGCAAGCTACTTAACCCCATTGCCTTGCAAAATCCCCCCAAAAATAATTAAGTGATTCAGTCAAAGTCAGACAGGTAGCTCTATATCAGGATTTGAACTCAGGATCTCTGACTCTGGAATCAAACTCTGACTATCCATAGTACTGGACTGTAGGTCTGTATTCCCTTACTCTTATGTAGAATTTATGGGAGGGTATGGATAAGAGTAAAAGGATGAGAAGGTTTGGATGGGCTGTGAGCCAAACTCAAAACATTTTAAAGTGTCTTCTGGGTAGAGGAAGGATCCCAGGAGCAGGGAAATCCTGATTTCACCTTGCAGAGTGATGAGCAGTATCATTGGAGGGAATGCCTTCTTCAATCAAGTCACAGAATTATTTGAAGAACTGAAGAAAGGGACACTAGACTTGGAGTTCAGAAGACCTGATTCAAATCCAGCCTCAGACACTTCCTATCTGTGTAAGAACAGGCATGTCAGTTAGCCTCTCTCAGCCTCAGTTTCCTTATCTGTAAAATAGGTCAGAGCACCCACCTCTCAGAATTGTTGAAAGAACAAAATGAAATAATATTTGTAAAGTGCTGTATTATTTTCAGAACCCATCACAAGAGTTTTACACCTAGTTTGTGTTTGATAAATGTCTTGAATTTTGTTCAGTTCAATTCAATTTAATAGGAAAATATGATGGGGGGAAGCAATATATTCAGGTAACAGTAGAAGCTAGTTGAATTAGAAATTACTTTAGGAGGTAATTGCCCTAATCCTCCTCTTCTACTCCAGAGCTATTCTATAGAATCTGGAGGGAGAAATTCCTGTTTCCTGCCTAGATTTGGAGTCAGAGGATATGAGATAAAACTCTGATGAGTTGTGTGACCTTGGATAAGTCACCACAATTCTCTAGATTTCAGCTCCTTTGTTTAAAAAAAAAGGAGTCAGATTAGATTATTTTTAAGATCCTTGGATCTTATGATGCTAATGATATTAATTTGCCAGCTGCTAGTCCACTGAGAACTATCTCTAATTGCTTTCTGAAGGGAGTGGAAATAAGACTTAAACAGAAGTCCAGGCACTGGTTGCCCTGGGCAAAAGAGACTCCCTTAAGTGACTGTGATGTCATATGTGACGTTAGGCTCCCAAAAGCCAGGCAGCTGAAATGTGATCTTCCACAATCAATTCTCAAGCTCTGAGACTACCTCCTGTTTGCACTGTATATATCTCATTTGTACATGGTTTTCATGTTGTCTCCCTTATTAAAAAAGTGAGCTCTCTGAGTACATTGATTATTTTTTGTTTTTGTTTTGTTATGCTCTCTCTTCTTTTGACTTTCGAGTGCTCAACGCATTTCTGCATCCCCAACTTAACAAAGTGCTTGACTCATAGTAGGCGCTTAATAAATTCTTGTTGTTCATCAACTATGATGGATAGAGCTCCTCTCAGTAGTTCAGAAATCAAAGACAACCCTGGAATACCTGTTATGGACACATCGGGGTGGGGGGAGTACCATGGAATCTGAATGTATACTATGTTCCCTTTTTAAAAACTTCTCATGTTTTTCCTTCCTATTTCATATTTTTTCTTTCCCCTTAGTTCTAATTCCTCTTACACAAAATGACTAATATGTAAATATGTTAAAAACAAATATACAGCTTTTACCAGACTGTTCACCAACAAGGGGAGAGGGGAAGGAAGGGAGGGTGGTAGAAAAATGTGGAGCCTAAACTACCATTGGAAATGCTAAGTGGAAAAATAAAATAAAATATCAAAAACATAAATAAATTATTGTTGTTGATCAAATGTGGATCAGGTCCTTTGAGGGCTCTGAGCTTAGAATTCAACCATCTTGGACACTATATTTCATTTATTTATACATAGGAGATATAGTGTTTAAGAATCATGGGGTTTAAAACTAAAAGGACATTTAGAAACCATCTCTTCTTTCATTTTACAAATGAGCAAACTGGGCCCTGGGAAGAAAAAATGACTAGTTCAAGTAACTAGTCTTGTTATAGAGTTGGAAAGTCATAAAGGTAGGGTTTGAACTCAGATCTTGTAATGCTAAATTTTGTGTGTGTGTGCGTGCGTGCGTGTGTGTGTGTGTGTGTGTGTGTGTGTGTATGTGTGTATGTTTGACCATGTCACTTGGCAACCCCCATCTTGGTAACAGAGTCTCTCTGCTCTTCTTTACTGCCCTGAAAATAGAGAAGTTGTGACCAACTGGGAGGCAAGAAGACAAAATGTATAATAATTCACTTTATATCTGGTAGTAAAACTCTAGTACTGGCCCTGGTTTTGGATCTTGATGCCAGAGGGTCAGTGAATCAAGTTCATTATTAAAAGCACTTTTTAAAAAGCACATTAAATCATAGTGACCAGGAAATCTCATTGGATAAACACATAATTATATTGGGAATCAATCCACCAACCAGAAAGTCAGAGCTAGGGAGTCAGGCTGGATTCCCATACAAAAATCCATAGAAGAAGAGCCAAGATGTATAAAGGAATCAGAAGAGGAAAAAATCAAAGAAAGAAATGAGATGCAACCAGCAAAACACATAAAAGGAAATAGAAAAACATTCTTTAAAATACACTAGGAACATGAAGAAGATAAGAGGAAATGTTTCTTCCTAATAGATGATGAGGGAAAGCTGATAAAAGAGGACACCAGAAATGCAGACACTTTTAATGTTTTATTCACTGGAAAGTAGAAGTAGCTACATGCAGAATTGAAGGAAAGGAATACAGCCTGGAGACTGAGAGGGAAGCACCTGCAGAAAACCAAAGACCAAAGATGTGTCTTACCAGATAATCATAGAATTTTAATTTTTTTTCAATTATTTACTTACCTAATTATTAGAATTGGAAAAGATCTTAAAAACTGTTCAACCTCCTTACTTTATAGAGATACAGAGTTGGAAATGATCTACCCAAGGTCATATAACATATAGCAGAAGTAGCATTCAGGGGCGGCTAGGTGGTGCAGTGGATAAAGCACTGGCCTTGGAGTCAGGAGTACCTGGGTTCAAATCCGATCTCAGACACTTAATAATTACCTAGCTGTGTAGCCTTGGGCAAGCCACTTAACCCCATTTGCCTTGCAAAAACTTAAAAAAAAAAGAAGTAGCATTCAGACCCAAATTCTTTGACTTCTAGTGTTCTTCCTATTATATGACAGACCTCAAGGCTTTCTCTATTTATGAGGGGAAAGAGTACAAAAATTCAGAATTAATTCAATAGAGTTAAGCAATCAGAAATGAATATGTGATTTAAAAAAAATAAAAGCATTTATTTCAAGCCCTGTACTAGGTTCTGAATATAAAAACAGAGAAAAGTCATATAGACTATGTTTGTTCTCAAGGAGTTTAGGCTTTCATTAGGGAGTTATCACATAAAAGAAAATTCAGCTTTAGGGTGGATGCAAAGGCTAGAAATTCTGAAGGGTGGGTGGCAAGGACCAGGGGTCCATAATTTATGTAAGTTGGGCAGATAAATGTCAGTCTTGTGTGAATAAAAAGTATAGAGGTCTAAATTAGAATTTCTGCACCCCAATTTATAAAGATTATAAATGTATTTGCACAGGCTATTCCCCATGCCTAGAATGTAATCTCTCATTACCATTAGTTCTATGCTCATGTACCTTCTCCTCTGGTGAGCATTTTCTAATGCCTATAGAGTTCTTACTGTTTTCTATTTTCAAATTAGCACATACATATCTATCCATTTAAATGTCTGATTACCTCTAGTAGAATATAATCTCCCTGAAGGCAGAGATTATTTTTCATTGTCTTTGTGCTCCTAGGACCCTAATGCATTGTGGTAGGAATTTAATAAATATATTTCTGGAACTGGATTGGATTAATAAGATATTTTTTAATTTTTAAAATTTTTTTATTTATTTAAGGCAATGGGGTTAAGTGACTTGCCCAAGGTCACATAGCCAGGCAATTATTAAGTGTCTGAGACTGGATGTGAACTCAAGTCCTCCTGACCCCCAGGGTCAATGCTCTATCCACTGCACCACCTAGCTGCCCCCTTGATAAGATAATTGTGTCAAACTTTCACCCTTCAGGCCTAGTCTTTGGTATATAAAGATTTTTCTAGACCTTGGATTCTGTCTCACTGTTGTACAGTGGTCCAAAATGGGAAAGGTTCATCAATTTTCAAACCTCCCAGGCAGGTTGGCGCTTTCTCCTTCCAGGAAAGCAAATGTCCAGCCCCCTTTATCAGTTACTCTGAAGTACAATAAATCAATAAAGGCTAAATGAGCTATTCTCTACTTCATTTTGGATACTTGGATCAAAGAGCATTTCCAGATAGGTCAGAAAGAAGTCTTTTGGAATTCAGTTATTATTAATCCCTATTCCCTTGAAAAAAGAAGGAATTCAGTTATTAATAAACCCTGTTCCCGTGAAAAAGAACCATTCCCCCCACTGAAAAAAGAAACAATTTATAAAAATAGATAATACAATTTCTCTTCAAAATTCTCTTCAATCTCTTCAAAAAATGTAATACCCTCCCCCAGAGCATCCATTTGTTACCTGGTATGGGGCAGGGGTGGAATATACAAAGGATTTAGATGTAGTTTTTGCTTTGAGGAAATTCCAACTTGATTCATCTTTATATTCTCCTCTGGTGTACAGTGTTAGCCCAGTCCAGGTACTCAGTAAAGGAAGGAAAGGAAGAAGGAAGTAGAAGAAAGAAGAGAGGAGAGAAGAATAATACCTTTTATTTGTCCAGACTTCAAAGATACTTTACACGTGTGATTTTAGTTAATCCTCACACCATTCTGTGAGGCAGATGCTATTTCTATTTAGGTTTACAAAGAGACCAAAGAAAGCATGAGTGGCTTGCCCAGGGTTACACAGCTAATAATATGGAGATTCTAGATTCCAAGAACTCTGGTCCACTGTCAGTCAATAAACATTAAGTGCTTACTATGTGTTAAACACTGTGTTAAGTGATGGTATTCAAAGAAAGATCTGACGGATGGGTGATAAGATCCAGAAGTCCATAGTTTATATAAGTAGGAGAGATAGATGTCAATCTTGAGGGAATAAATAGTATAGAAATCTCTGTACTCCTACTCTCTTTCTGATTCCCTCTTCTCAAGGAACTACCCCCAAGAGAAGCTGGAAATATGGGAAGGATAGAAGAATAGAGGAAAAATAGAGATGGAAAGAAGGAAGGGAAAAAGGGAAAAGGGAAAGGAATGAGGAAAAGGGAAAAGATGAAAAAAACAGAGGGGGAGGAAGGTGGGAGGGGCAAAAAGAACAGAAAGAAAGAACGAAACACAGGAGAAAATATTTTGTCTGGAGTGTGATATATAACTCCATCCTTTGTTCTCAATGTATTGTTTTCCTTGTTTCCAAGAGTTATCTTTTCTATGTTCAATATAAAAAAGTGATTTGTAAATTTGTTATGGAAGAATTGAAATCAAAGGGGAAGTTCACTGTATAATTTTTACAAGATGAGGTTGAATCAAGGCAGTAGAAGAGTGGAGAATAATAAGAAAGAAGGATTAGTATGCCAGAGGCCAGGTGAGTTAGATGTAGAAAGTGAAGGGAGAAATTCTGGTAGAGATATTAAGGGGAAAGATGATATTTGACAAGGAGAAGAGCTACCAGAGTCTAGTTTAGTTTGAACCTAAGGAAAGTGTCTAGTGAATCAAATTAAGAATTTTGTTTCCTTAGGTACCAGAGAAGCTCAGCAGGATAGCTCTAGCTTTGGAAGTAGAAACAAGGTATAACTTGGAAGAAAAGAGACATCTCAGAGAGTGAGAAGACCGTGGGAAGAGAGAACTAGAGCTGAGAAAAATCACTAAAACATTTTTAACTGAATAGTCTGCATTTTATACCTATACTTATTTATAACATAACAGTTTATCTTCCTCTAAACCATACCCCTCCTTTAATAAAATTCAATTTAAGAACATAAACTTCTTAAAGGCAGAGAATGTCATTTTTGTTTTTGAACCCCAGTACCTAGAAGCGTCTAGCACATGGTACACATTCAATAAATATTGAATTGAACTGAAGTGTTTTGGGCACTATGCTAGATCCTAGGGATACAAAACCATAAAAATAAACAGTTTTTCCCCTCAAGGGTGTTGGGACTTTATTAGGGGAAACATAATATGTTGTCTTGGCATTGCTAAGGATATACGGTCAGGACAGTACAGGAAAATGCCTCCTGGTTTTTCAGTTAGAGGTTTTCAAAGGTTTTACCCTTTTTTGACCTTCCTACCTCATACCAGGGAATTTGCTCATATATTTGGACAAAGGAGAAAGGTATAACTGGGGGCAGCTAGGTAGCACAGTGAATAGAGCACTGGTTCTGAAGTCAGGAGGAACTGAGTTCAAATGTGACCTCAAAACACTTGATAGCTATTACCTGTGTGAACTTGGGGAAGTCACTTAACTCCTCACAAAAGCATTGTCTCACAAAAACAAAAAAAAAAAAAAGGAAATATATAACTGATAAACCTGCTCACCTGGCTAAAGGAAGAAAATGACTTCCAACCATGACTGCAGAACAGGGATAAGAGCTACCCTGAAATGCAGAGTAGGAGGAGACTAGGGAATAGAAGCCAGAGAAGGAAATAGGCCAACCAAGAGATGCAAAGCACAGTTCTCTAGGATTGGGACTCTGTGTATATGTGTGTAAATTGTAATTGAGATATATTGGAATGCATAATATGCTTCTAAAACTCAATCTGCCTTTACTCTGTCTGTAGACCTACAAGCCCTCAAGAGATGATTTCTTCAATTTTTTTTCCTTAGCCTCCATCTTTCTCCCAAAAGAACTTATGCCTTTTTGCTAAAATGTATCTCTATTTCAAAAATGATTTATTTATCTTTCTGTTTAATTTATATGTTTCATGTTATGAGCATGGCTAACCATTGAATTGTTGATAATTGTTTATCCCTGCTCAAATGCAGCAAAGTGGGAATATAAGGCAGCAGGGAGAGAGGGAGGGAGGGAGGGAGAGAGAGAGAGAGAGAGAGAGAGAGAGAGAGAGAGAGAGACATTCACAAATGTGGTATTTTGCCAGAATGGTTTCCTGGCTGGGGGCTCAGAGTTGTAAGAAAGTTATTGATTTTTTTTATAACATCCCAGAGAAGAAAGAAAGAAAACATATGTTAGGAACTCTCTCTAGACCAGGGGTTCTTGATATGGAATCTGTGAATTCAATTAAAAAATATTTTGATAACTGTTTCAATATAATTAACTTCTTTATAATTCTAGGCATTTTTTTATACATTTAAAAACATGCTTCCTTCTGAGAAGAGGTTCAAAAACTTCATTTGATTGCCAAAGGGGTCCATGACACACAAAGGTTAAGAGCCCTATATCTAGTCCAATTCCCTCATTTTATAGATGAGATAAAGGCCTGTCATTCTCAAAGGCTAGAGATATGGGATCCTTTCCCAGATATTCTCAACATCTCTTAAATAACCCATTATGAATCTGTAACCCATGGATTTATTAAATCCTTGAGGTATGTACCTGGGAGTATAGATAGATATGACCAGAGACAATGAATGAATGAATCAGCGGTATGACTAAGACTAGTTGAGCTGATAATAAAGGTGGATGGACACTTCACTGCTTACCTTCATTCACATTGTTTTTCTCAGCCTGGTTTGAAAGAACTACTCACCTGAGGGAAAATGCTGGGGGAATGACTAGGAGGAACAGCCCTGTAGGGATCTGGTAAGAGTGAACTCTGCTCACCCATATAGTACCACACTATTGACAATGATATAAATATGAGACAATTTGAGCAGAGAGAGACTGAGGAAAGACTTCTCCTAAGAAAAGGCACCTAAATTGATCCTTGAATGAAAAGTAAGTGTTCTGAGAGGAGATGGCAGTTTCAAGCATGGGAAATCACATACAAGAAAGCATGGAACTAGTCTATCAATGTAATCTACTGTCTCCTTAAGGTTTGTTGCTGAATTATAACTCTGCTCAGAATTCTAAGAGAAATTCCAAGTCTGAAAGACAGTTGCTGAGGGTTCAGAGTGCCTGACATTTCTGAGGCAAACAGTTGCTAAGTTTTAAATACGGGGTGTTATCATAAACAAGGGAGATTTGGGCAATAAAACGGCAGTGTGACTATCTGATTACAGTCTGAACCAGGAAAAAAAAAGAGAGAAAGACGTGAAGGGGCAGATTTCAGAATGATTTTCACCAACTTCAAAGATGGAAGTAATAGATTCTACAGTTGCTTTTGAGAAGGAAGTCTAGCTGAGCTGAAGAATGGATTAGAAGCAGAGAATTATAGAAGTCATTCAGGGGTTCAACTAGTTGATGTGTTTACCAAGAACAGGCATATCAACTGAGCTTAGCTATGGATACACCAAATCAATGTAGAAGATAAGTTCATCGAGGAACATTGATAGCTTCTGTGTCAGAAAGAAGAAACTAAATTTGACAGTTTAGAATTTTGAGTTAGTCTGAGCACATGTTTTTCTCATTCATTGGCCTGCTGAGCAGGTTCCTGTGTATGCTCACTTTTTCCTAACCTCTGGGCCCTTTGTAGGATAGTGTGGCCCAAGATTGTGTCTAGATTGTGTTATATTTATGATTTATACATTTGCTTTAATATATGACTGCCAATCTATGATATTTCCTTTGATTTATTGAGTAAATGACGGTTATTAAGATCTGAAAATATCATTATTGTGAGTGCAGAGTTTTGTGTATAAAAATGTATTAGTGCTATATTGCTGGGGAACAGAAATATATTTTCTCATAACAAGATTATATAGGTAACATTATATAACACATTAAAGTTTACAGTGTTTTGCAAATTTTATACTCTCAATAATTTTATATTCTAATTTTATCCTCTTAATAGACATGGGAGTTAGGTACTACAATTATACCGGTTTTATAGTTAAGGAAACTGAGGTTGAGAGAAATAATTTTTCCAGAGTCATATAGTTAGTAAGTATCTGAGGCTGGAGTTGAACCCAGGATTCAATACTCTCATATACAGTACCATCTAGTTGTATACTATCATCCGTAACTCTTAGAGAATTTGAGGGTAACCATGTTTATAGTGGTCCTTCCCTAGGAAGCAAGAACTGTCAGAATGAGAGTATATTGAAGCAAATGAGTCAATTCAGTGACTATGTGCCCATGTGAGAGGTGCAAGGAACTACCAGTGGGAGTAACTATCCCATGCACTTGTTATATCAAGTTCACAGTTTGACTGAAACATAGATGGTTGGGAAGACAACTTGCCTTGGACACATAGTATTGAATCAAATAAACTGAGTCATTCTACATTATGTTTAGAAAGCAAGTCTATTAGAGAAAGATTTCGTAATTTATTAAATTGCTTGGAGGATTATTGACCAGCAAGGATTTCCCACTATTGGTTACCTCACAAGTTTCCTAATGCATCCAAATCTGTCTTCTTAGACAACTCTTTTTTCCTCCTCTTCAAAATTGTTTTTTTGTGTCTAAAGAATTTCATTCTTGAGAATTTCTCATCATTCCTGAATTGACTTCTATAAAATCATAGCCCACTATGTACCACTTATGCTTTACCTGAACCATTTAAAAGCTGTTTTAAAATATAGCATTCATATCAGCCTACTTTCCTTTCTTTTCCAGTCACAAATTCTAAGATTGAGTGGTTGGTTCCCAGTGTTTCCAACAACCAATTCCTTCTTATTGAAGAGAATAGGATACAGAATAGCAAGTTGTCTCATTGGTACCTCTGTCTTTGAAGAAGAAATTATCATTAGGGAAGTCAAGAAACTATTAGCTTTATGGAGAGAGAAAGAGAGAGAGAGAGAGAGAGAGAGAGAGAGAGAGAGAGAGAGAGAGAGAGAGATTTAAAGCAGATGCCTGGATAATTTAAGTTTTCCATATCTATTCTGTCACTCCTTCATGCTATTTCCTAAACCCCTCACATATCCTCTCTCTCCTTGGGTCTGTGATATACACTAATGATAATATAACTTCTGTTTCTATCCCTGTTGATTCTCACCCAAATGCTCTCCATCCTTTATACTCCGATTCCTGATTTTCCTCACCAGAGAAATAAATGTTGCTGCATTCATGCTTTCCTTACCAATTCCTTTTCCCTATCCAGTTCCTTTTAGGTAGGTATACCCTTCCAGAGTCATATCCTATGGGGAGGTATCAAGTAAAGTCATGGAACACAATATACCCTAGGGTAGAGGAAATGAACACACACACACACACACACACACACACACACACACACACACACACACACACAATTCTCCTGGTCACCTTCTCAGGGGTTGATATCCTAGAGATGGAGAGATAAACCTAAAGCAGCAAAGTCTCCAAGGAATCCTGACAATGTAATCTTACCCTTCCTGAACCACAAAGGTTCATCTAACTCTGAATTTTCTTCCAAAGGCAGTTACAAATGTCTGCATAATTCCAAAATTGTGGTTAGTTTCTACCAGCAGTGAGGTCCATTCTTTCTTCTACTTAAATCCTCCACCATTTGCCACCCCCATAGTCTTATAAAGGTGGTGCAATGCAGCTTTGGCTGTGAGTGATTTGGTGTGCTGTTCCTTCCAAGAGTGCTGACACATCTCATAAGTTCTTAGCGTCCCTATCCAGCATTCTGAAAGTTAGCCCTTACAAGCACTAAGTCTTTTCTTGTCCCTTATTCTTTTCTGTGTCTCTAGAACCCAGCATAGTGACCTCACATAGTAGGTGGTCAATAAATATTTGTTGAGGACAATACTGTGGCTCCATTCTCATGGTTTGAAATGTTACCTCTATATAGATGACTACCACAACCCTATAGCCAGCTCCAATATTTCAGTTAAATTTAACAAATATTTATCAACATCTACTCTGTTTTAAAGCATTGTAGACTAGGTTGGGTGCTAGAAAACTAGGAAGTGAGCATTCTCTTGGGATTGTTTTATATTATTGAGATTGTTTTGTGGTTCCATTTCTCTTAAAATGTACTTACAACTCAATGTACAACTTACATTTACTGAAAAATAGTCTATGGTTGACCAGATCTCAGTTTAATGGAGAGTTCAGGGAATGTGGCTGCTGAGATACTTCCAAAGTGCTGCCAGATCAAAGTTGTCCAGACCAAAGTGTATCTTATTGCTAATGCTGATATATCCACATAAGCTCCAAGGTCAGCATGTTCCTAGGATGACAGAAGGTCTGATTTAATTGTTTGTTTCTGTTGTTTTATACTCCTTTCTGGGTTCAATCAGTGAACCTCATTCCTCATCACTGCTTTGGGTTTTCCATTCTTTTAATGAAGATTTGGAAAGGCTTGCCTCATTTTGAGATCTATACCTTGCAATTCAGAAGGGATTATAATTACCCAAAGAGGGAAGGAGACTCACAGCCAGTCTTGTGTTCTTATTATATAAGACATATATAAATGTAGCAATAATCAATCCCCATCTACTTATATGGCTTTGCACCTGGTCAATTATCTACTTTCCATAGAGAAGCAAAGCAAAATATATTACATTTATATTCAAATACTCAAATGGATCTATGATCTGTAATCTTAGGGATAAGGGTATTCCCTCCAGAAATGCAAATTGACATCCATTCTTGCCTATTCATCTTGTATAACTCTTGCTTATGTCCAAAAGTATACAACAAAGCATACAACCAACATTGTGAGGACACATGGCTATATAGAATAAGAAATCAGGCAGAATGGCATTGTGAATGCAGTTGTGAATTCAGGATAAATGGGTTCATATCTCTGATATATACTCACTGTATATATATCCTGGAATAAATCATTTAGGTTTTTGATGTCTCACACAACTCTCCAAAATTATAAATTAGAGAATTTATAATTTTGTAGTGGTGAAGAGATTGTCTTCAGTGGGAACTTCCCATAACAGAGATGTCAAAAATGTAGGTGATAGGCCTTCTGAAGTAGACTAAAATGAAATTGTGAAATACTCAACAAATTAAAAAAAAAATACAATGGAATATAGATAATGTTAATAGTGGTTTTCTCAATCAATATTCAGGCCACAGGGAACCTTATCTGTGGTTGACCCTATCTTAATGAAATCTTAGGGGCGGCTAGGTGGTGTAGTGGATAAAGCACTGGCCCTGGACTCAGGAGTACCTGGGTTCAAATCCGGTCTCAAACACTTAACAATTACCTAGCTGTGTGGCCTTGGGCAAGCCACTTAACCCTGTTTGCCTTGCAAAAACCTAAAAAAAAAATGAAATCTTAAATCTAAACATACATGTATATCTTAGGGAGCAAATTATACTCCAATGAGCACTGTTAATAAGTTAGAATTATATACATATAATATAGCCAATGACTGGCTTAACAATCACTCATTTAAGTTGTAATTTCCCCTCACCTAATTAATATTGTTAAAAACTCTTAACTATTCAGTATGTGCACTAGCTTCATTTCTCCAACTGCCTGGCATACACCTCAATCTAGATGTCCAGCCAGTATCTCAAATGCAACATAAACAAACCTAATCCATTCATCTTCCCTCTAAATCTCCTTTTCTTCCCAACTTCCCTATTTCTTTTGAGGGTACCACCATCTTTTCAGCTACTCAGCTTCAATCACCTTGAAGTAATTTGAACTCTTCTCTCCACTTCACCCATCACATCCAATCAACTACCAAGACATTGATTCTGACTCTACCATATTCATCACCCCTGCCCCTTTTTCTCCATTTGTACTCACAGATCAGACCCTCATCTCTTATCCCTAGAACTTTGGTAATAGATCTTTAACTGATTTCCCTGACTCCAGTGCCTCCCTTCTCCAACTAAGCCTTCATACAGCTCCCAAAATAGTCTTCTACATGTGATCTCTTAGCCCAAATAGATTGAGATTCATCAAAATAATCTTTTGTACACAAGTCTTCCCATGTCAGTCCCCTGATTAAAACCCTTTGGTAGCACCTTATTGTCTGGCAATTTAAGGCTCTTCATAGTAGAGCTTCAAACTATCTTTCCAGTCTTCTTTCGTAGTACTTCCCTTTCATGTAATTTACTCTCTAGTAAAACTGTACTACTAGCTAGTTATTCCCCAATTTCAATCTTCCATCTCTTAGATATATTTACTCAGGCTTTCAATGGTTCCTAGAATGCATTTCCTCTTTATCTCTGACTATTAAAATCCTTCTTTTTCTTCAAGATTCAGTTCATGGCTATCTCCCTAAGGTATGCTTTCCTGTTCTCTCCCTCCTCAAATTTTCCTAGGAAATTTGCCCTGAATTTCTCCTTTGCTCCTATCATTGTCTCATTTGTGTGCATATTGTATCCTCCTTAGCAGATTTTAAGTAACTTGAGGACAAGAATCATGTTAGGTTTTCATTTTTTTTCAGTCCCTCAGGGCCTAACCACTGTTCCTTGGTCAAAGTAATACTAATGAAATATTGAATTGAATTCAATTGGTAACTCACTACAGAAAAGAGGAGTCATGAAACTACTTAAAGTCCTGCTTAAATACCTCATTATAAAATTCAGTTTTAAATATGAAAGCGATCTTTGCTCTTTTAAAAAACAATTTCTGGTGTAAGCTTGGATTGCTAACTAGAAGAGGTCTGTTTCAGAAAGTAATTGGTATATCATTTTGGGGGAAATTCCTATTCAAACACTCCATGTCTCCTTCCAGCCCCAACAGCTGTTTTTACTTCTCTTCACCTGTAGGTCTCCTAACCAGACTCATTTGGTATTAGATATTAACCAAGTGAGAGGAGAATAAAAGCAATGAATACTAGCATATTAAGCCGGTCTGGGTTCTTTCCATATTGTTGTGCCCTTCCCCACCTGCCTGGTTGATGCCCTTGGTCTTATATACCTTATATGCCAAATTATTTGGTCATTCAATCCCTGAATCTCTCCTGGTTGTTGATGGTTTTAATGGACATTTTAGGAGAGATATCCTGCAACATCCTGCTCCTGAGCACTATCTTTGATTGAATGCAGAGCCAGGAAGACCAGTTCAGATCCAGTCTCAGACACTTGATAGCTTTGTGACCTTTGGAAAGTCACTTAACCTCTGATTGATTCTTCATCTGTAAAATGAAAGTGGGATTTGGGGGGTATAGGTGAACTGCCCAGCCTCTAAGTTTCTTCCAGCTATAAATCTATGATCCGTGATTAGTAAGCCCCCTTGGTTTTCATTTGCTTATTTGGCCTCTGATTCCTGGCCTCCCATCAGGAATCAGAATGTTTAAAACTCACCTTTACATTAACCTAGTGAAGAATGTTAGAAGAAAATAAGGTTTCCACAGTAACTGGCAATGCATGTATATATTGTTGAGACAGGAGATAGTTTATCACTGGGCAATAAGAAAGCATTGTAGGCTCTGAAGCAGAGAAGGGATGGGATGAAAATAGGGTTTCAAGAATATTAATCTGGCAGTGATATGCGGGATGGATGGATAAGGGAGAAGCTGGATGCAGGAAGATAGGCTCAGAGGCCATTGTAATTCAGGAGTGAAGGGATGAGGGCCTGGGCTATGGTGGTAGCTGTAGGAATGAAGAGGAGAAAGGTAAAATGAAAAGAGATTTCATCTATGTAAACAAACATTTATTAAACATGTACAATGAGCAAGACACTGGGGAAGATACAACATTTAGATAAAAACATGGTCCCTTCCCTCAAGAAGTTTGCAATTTAAATAGGGGGGATAAAAATAGATACGATGACTCAGTAGTGAGTTATCAGTGCAATTCAACATTTATTAGAACATTTATTTCTAAGAGGAGTCTGGGAAGGGGAGGGGACCTGACAGTTATCTTCCACTATTTGAACAGATCTCCTGTGGAGGAAGAGTGAGCCCCTCAAAGAGTCAAGTCAGGAGTGAGGAGTGGATATTGCAAAGAATTCAATTTAAATTTGATTTCAGAAAAAAACTTCCTAAAAATTAGGACCACGCTTGAGAAAAATGGACTGCCCAGAAAGGGGGTGAGTGGGTTATAAGCCTGCATAATAATTTGTCAAGTATGTGCTAGTGAAGGAGTGGAAGGAAGGGAATAAAAACTTCTATTGTACCTATATATAATAAGTCAGGAGCTTTCTAAAAAAATAAATATCTTATTAGTGATTAGTAATTCTGAGAGATAGGTGCTATTATTATACTCATTTTATAGTTGAGAAAACTGAGGCAAACAGAGGTTAAGTGACTTACCCAAGGTCACACATCTAGTAAGTATCTGAAATCATAAATGAACTCAGATCTTCCTGACTCCTGGTCTGGTGCTCTATCCACTGTCTGATTTTTTTTTTTATGGGTTGAATTAAATGGCCACTGAGGTCCCTTCTAATTCTCTCTCTCTTTCTCTCTCTCTCTCTCTCTCTCTCTCTCTCTCTCTCTCTTTAGGTTTTTTTCAAGGCAATGGGGTTAACTGGCTTGCCCAAGGCCACACAGCTATGTAATTATTAAGTGTCTGAGGCTGGATTTGAACTCGGGTACTCCTGACTCCAGGGCCAGTGCTCTATCCACTGTACCACCTAGCCACCCCCCCCTTCTAACTCTCAAAGTCCATGATAAGACATTCCATTAGATACTGACTGAGAATTCAATATATTATAGGATAAGGGCATTAGGCAGCTATCTGAGATTTTAAGTTGCAGGGCTGATCTACATTGGAAGAGAGAGTTTCCTTACCTAGAAGTTTCCTATATTAATAAAATCATGAGTATATATATTCCAAAGAAAAAAAATACATTAGAAAGTTACAAGAACTGTTCTTCAAAGGAATATATAGATAGGATAGATTTGATATAGGGAATAATGGAAGGGAGGAGACAAAGCTGATACTAGCCTGGAAGACTGGAGACTTAACAGAAATAGAGTGGTTGAGGAAGGAAAGCCAATAGTCCAGGGCCAGATACCTAGAGTCTTCTCCTTAGTGGAGGATGAGGGGAGGGAGGATGAGAGGGTTATATAGAAGGTGATAAGGAAAAGCAAAGGTGAATGTGAATCTGGAGTGAGCTGCTCTTTGATTGGCCATGAATGCATTTTATGGGTCAGTTGTCTTCCAGGACATGAAAAGGGGAGGAGGAGGAGGAAGAAGAAGAAGAGGAAGAAAGAAAGAAAGAAAGAAAGAAAGAAAGAAAGAAAGAAAGAAAGAAAGAAAGAAAGAAAGAAAGAAAGAAGAAAAAGATGATGATGAAGCAAAAGATGATGAAGAAGGAAGAAAAAGAAGGAAAAGGAGGAAGAGGAAGAAAAAGAGAATGAGGAGGAGAAGAATATGCTTTCCCTATGTTATCTCATCTGACCTTCACAATCACCCTGTGAAGTAGGTGCTATTATCATTCCCATTTTACAGATGAGGAATCTGAGGCTAGGAAAGGTTAAGTGTCTTGCCCAGGGTCAAAGATTCAGATGCAAATATCTAGCCTTAGAAATTACAGCTCTATCCATTGCACCATTCAATTGACCCTTTACAATATGATCCTAACCAGGTTAATTCAAATGGTTTTGGTAATATAGAAAAGTGACAAAAATAAATTTAATCTCACAATGAAGAAAAATAAAGTTGAGTTGAGCTGAAAAGGACCTAGAGATACTAACAGTATCAAAACTAATGTTAATTGAGAAATGTATTGCCATCAAAAAGTGAGGCACACTATAGGGGCACATCACCAGGACTAGGAGTGTGTTGGAAGAGATCACTATATGAACAAAGTGTTGCTGTATGCAACAAGTGACCCACAGACATTAAAACAGTCAGTCCATTTTTACATCCATCAAGAAAGCAATTACTTCATGCTAAGCACTCAGGAGACAAAGATAAAGCAAAAATAGTCCCTGCTTGCAAGATGCTTATATTCTAATGGATGAGCTTATATCAATGGGGGGTCACCCACATGAAGCAGCACCCTTCTCAGGAGTCCATCTGGCCATATGCCTAATGATTCACTATAAAGAACAAATATTTAGGCTTACTCTGGTGTTGATTTTGAAGCCTCAAGGGGCAATCCTGGAAGCTTAAACCCAGTACTAGAATAGAGTCAAATGACCTCATTAAGTCCCAAACCGAGCTGTTCCAGGGGATCTTTACCAGGCCACGCTGTTCCCAGTCTGCAGTCCTTAGGGTAATGAGGACATTCTAAGTCCCTTAGGAGTTTATTGGGAATCCTGGGGGACCTCAAACAGTGCCCATCCTTCAGGAGAAGAGAGAAAGTGTGTGTGTCCGTGTGCTGAAGGCAGCAGAAAAGGGAAGTAAAAAGAAAAAGGGAATTAAAGCCATCTTGGGGGATGCTGGAGATTTCAAAGGATGCTCTTTCAGAAAGGCGAAGCAGTAAAAGCTGGGGCACAGGGAAGGAAATCTGAGATAGTAGGAGAGATCACAGATCTGTTGCTTGAGCAGTGAAGCGGAGAAAAGAACCAACGTGTCAGCTGAAAAGATGTGTGGGGTCAGAAAAGGAGGTGTGGCAGCGAGCAGCCGGCTGGTTATTAGCTCTTGCCCCTGCTGCCACCACCAGAGGCTAGCAGGGAGAGCTCGCCCTTGTCATTATGGCCTTGTGAATGTAACTCCCCTTGAAAAGCATGCACTCCTCCTCCCAGGGAATGAGCAAACTAGCCATGTGCTGGCTCACTATCTGCAGACCAAGATAAAACAGGAACAGACCCCTTACATGTAAGATCGGCAGGTACCAAGAAGACAAACGGAACTCAGTTTGAAAGATGGCTCTTAATGAGTTTCCTCTCTTCATCTGGATACACTGATCCATCAGTTCATTGGTTCAATACATATTTATGGAGCACCTGCCATAAACAAGCCACAATGAGGTAGCTTGGGTACAAGGGAAAATACAGAGAACAAGATAGAATTCTCCCTACCTTCAAGGAGTTTGCAGTCCTATAGGAAAGATGAGGCTTAGCACACATTTGTATAGACTTTTTTGTTTTGAAAATGCTTTATATGTATTATCACATTTGATCTTCCTACTAGCTGAAAGAGGTAGGTGCTATCATTACCACCATTCCCCCCCCCCCCCCCCCCCCCCCCCCCAGGCCAGAAGATGAGGAAATTAAGAGATGTAAATGACTTGCCAGGGATTAGTCGCATGGCTAGCAACTGTCTGAAGCAAGATTGGAACCCAAGGCTTCCTTACTAGAGACATGGAATAAAAGGTTTAAAGGAAGGAGAAAACACTTTTTAAAAATTCAATTTAATTTTATTTTCAATTTCAAATTCTCTCTCCTTCATCTACTGAGAAGACAGGAAATAAAAAACCTATTACAAATATGAAGTCATACAGAGCAAATCTCCATGATGGTCATATTCCATCCCCAAAAAAAGATGAAAGAAAAAAAGAAAAAGAAAAGAGGAAGGAAGGAAGGGAGGGAGGGAGGGAGAGAGAAAGAGAGGGTGAGAGGAAGGGAGGGAGGGAGTTAGGCAGGGATGGAAGGAGAGAAGAAGGGAAAGAGAGAGGAAGGAAGGGAGGGAGGGAATGGAGAGAGAGGGAGTGAGGAAGGGAAGGAGAGAGGAAGGGAGGGAGAGACGGTGAAGAGAGAGAAAGGGAGGGAAGGAGAAGGGAGGGAGAGAGAAGGAAGGAAAAGAGGAAGGGGAAAAAGGAAAGGAAGGAGGAAGGAAGGAAAAATGCTTTAATATGCACTCTCAGCCTATCAGTTCTTTATCTAGAAATAGTGAGTTCAGACTTAGTCTTTCACAGCTTTACAATATTGCTATTTTTGTGTAAATTGTGCTCCTGGTTCTACTCATTTCGCATCAGTTCATATAAGTCTTTCAAGTTTTTTTCTGACACTATTCCCATCAATATTTCTTCCAGTTTGTTCCATCATTCATATGCCACAACTTGTCCAGTAATTTCCCAATTGATGGGCATCCTCTTAGTTTCCAATTTTTTTGCTACCATAAAAAGAGCTGCTATTAAGGTTTTTTGTACATATGAATCATTTTTTTTCTTTCTTTGACCTTCTTGGGGTATAACCCTGGCATACCCTATTGTATAGGGTATGCATAGTCTAATACTTTGGTGCATAGTTCAAAATAATTTTCCAGAAATGGTAGACAAGTTCACAACTCCACCAACAATGTATTCATAAGCTTGTTTTCCCACATTCCCTCCAGTATTTCTCATTTTCTTTTGTTTTTCTGGCATCTTAGCCAATCTTCTGAATGAAAGATGTGATGCTAGATTGGCTATTCATATTGTTTTAATTTTCATTTCCCTAATTATTAGTGATTTAGTCCATTTTTTTCATATAGCTATTGATAGCTTTGAGGAAGAATCCTCTGAAAACTGCCTAATCATATTTGACCATTTATCAATTGGGGAATGACTTATTCTTTTTGTTTGTTTGCTTGTTTTGTTTTTTGCAAGACAATGGGGTTAAGTGAGTTGCCCAAGGTCACACAGGTAATTATTAAGATACCTAGCTGCCCCCCACCCCCACCCCGGGGAATGACTTATTCCTATAAATTTGACTCAGTTCTCTTTTTATAAGGAAGAAATTCATTATTGAAATTTGCTGCAAAGATTTTCCACCCAACTTCCTGCCTTTCTCTTCATTATAGCTGCATAGGTTTTGTTTGTGTAAAACCTTTTGTTAAGCCATTGAACTAAACATTAGGCCTCTTGTTTACACATTAACTCTTTTCCCCCTTCTAAAGATCTGACAAGGAATTTCTTTCCTACTATACTAATTTATGACTAACAGTCTTTATATCTAAATCATGTACTCATTTTTACTTTATATTGGTATAAGATATAAGATACTGGGCTATAGCTTGCTTTTGCCATACTGTTTTCAAGTATTCTCAGCAATTTTTGTCAAATAGGGAGTTTTTGCCCCAATATCTGTGATATTTGGGTTTTTCAAATACTAGGTTACTGAGCTATTTTGCTTTTGTATATTATGTATCTAATCTGTTTCATTGATCAATCACTCTATTTCTTAGTTTGAGTTCTGTGGGAGCAATCACTTTCATGTGAAGAAACTAGGGAAGGATTCATGGACAAGGTGGCATTTGAGCAGAGTTTTTAATGCTTTTCATTTTGTCTTTATGTCTTTGGCATCCAGCACTATGCCTTACACCAGAGGATTGGAATAGAGATTGATGGGTGAGGTTTGGGGAACTCCTGGGGTGGATACTCATCCCATTGATGTAGGTTGGCAACATCTCTGAAACTTAGTCTGAGAGAGATGCCTAGAGCATTGATAGGTTAACCTTGCCTAGTATCATACAGCTAAATTGTGTCAGACATAGGACTTGAAACCAAGTCTTGGCTCCAAGGCTGTTGTTCTATCCATTATGCCATGCTGACTGCTGATGTTCCTTGCATGAAACTAGCACTTAGTCAAGGGATTTTTGGATTGATTTGGAATGGACAAGAATTGAACAAGAAGCAGAAAGGGTTAGGGAGGATAAAAAGAACAATGTGAAGAGAAACCTAGAGGAGAAAAACTAAAGGCATTGCGGGGAACAGGAATTCCTGCTTCCTTCCTTCCTTCCTTCCTTCCTTCCTTCCTTCCTTCCTTCCTTCCTTACTTCCTTCCTTCCTTCCTTCCTTCCTTTCTCTTCACCAGGAAAACCCTTTTACCCAGGATAGACATACAAAAGCTACTCTCTGACAAGACAAAATCCTATTCTGATCATCATTGACCTGCTCCATTTCTGACCTGGGCTAGAAGACAACCTGATATCCTCTGATTCCATAGAAATGATAAGACCAAATGTAGGACAGACATCAGCTTGGCTTGGCTTGTTCCAGTTTACAGCTCCTGAGCTAAAGAGACCCTCCAGTCAAAGTTTCCTTATCAGAGACTATAGGCATATAGCCATTTTAAAAAATGGTTTCCTTACTATTTCCTCATTTGATCTGATTGATCCTCTAATCCTGAAAAGCAATAGAGTCAGATCTAGACACCTTTGAGTAACACTGCAAGGAACGCATTTCCT
Organism: Macrotis lagotis; assembly: GCF_037893015.1. Lineage (NCBI taxonomy): Eukaryota > Metazoa > Chordata > Mammalia > Peramelemorphia > Peramelidae > Macrotis > Macrotis lagotis. The sequence continues at coordinate 76,903,755 of NC_133661.1, read as the reverse complement.
TTATTCTAAGAATTGGGTCATAAACTTTGAACTTGAAAGCACCTCACAGGACACTAGGTAGCACAGTCAGGAAAACTCATCTTTCTAAGTTCAAATCTGACTGCAACTCTCACTAGCTGTATGACCCTGGCAAAGTCATTCAACCCCCTTTACAAACTCAGTTACTCATCTATAAAATGAGCTGGAGAAGGAAACAGCAAGCCATTCTGGTATCTTTGCTAAGAAAACTCCAAATGGGCCAGAAAGGATCAGACACAGCTGTGAAATGAATAACTTCACTTTGCAGATGGGGACTTACCCGGGTCTCACGAACTAATAGAGTGAGGATTCAAATGCAGATTTTCTCAGTCCACTCTAATACTCTTTCCACTAGACCACAGTGTCTCCTTGGAAATGAGGGGCCATTGAAACATTTTAAGCCCAGGAAAAAAGGGGTGACCTAAGTCATGCTGCATCTTAGAAACATTATTGCGGCATTGATGTGTAAGGCACATTGTACTGGGTGAGATGGAAATCGGGTGATTCATTAGAAACCCTTGAAGTAGACCAGACTAGCAGTCATGAGGGTTCAACTATGCTTTCTTCTTTTCTTGCTCAAAGTCTAACTTCACCCTTCCTTTTGGTATAATACAAAGAGGGCTAGCTCTCAAGGCAGAAGACCTGGGTACTCTGTTGCTTACTTTTTGTGTGACTTTAGGCAAATCATTTAATCGCCCTGAACCTGAGTGTCATCATCTGTATAATGAGTGAACTGGAGAAGATGGCCTCTGACAATTCTTCCTTCTTTCAATGTATTATGAAGCAGCAAGGTTTAGTGGATCAAGCGTTATGGTTAGTTATGAAGGCTTGGGTTCAGATCTTGCCTTAGACATTTTTTAGTCTTGTAACTCTGGACAGGATACTGAATGCCACAGGCCCTCAGTTTCCTCATCTATAAAAATGAAATGGTTGGACTTGATGAGCTCCAAGATCCTTTCTAGCTTACTTCTAATCTTCCAAGAAGAAACTCTCCTTTCTTCCTTTTGGACTGTTGTATTGACTCCTCTTTCCTTTTCTTCCAGTCCTTAAAACAAAGAGAACCACAAGGTTAATGCCTCTCTTTAGATGTTTTCTCTTGAATTTGACCTTGCCTGTTTCTCTTGCCACCTACAGACACTATATTTTTTCAAATCATGAATCTATTAAAAATAACTTTCCAGGGTATTTAATGGGGATTAATCTGCCCATCACTAGACTTTACATGGCAAAGGAAACAAAGAAATCTGGCAGCAGAAAGGACAGAGCCCAGACACATAGACCAACTGAGATGACAAGGGCGAGTGAGGGAATTGTTTCCATTTTTCAATCCTGGTGACTTTATTGGCAGGACAAAGTAATCAAGCGTTGCCAAAGCCAGTTCATCAAGGAAGTACACTTTCTTCTGGGGCAGGAGGTTGTGTTCCAGTCTCTGGTACAGTCTATTTTTGACTGACAGCTTCTATTTCCTAGGATGAAGAAGCTTCTGCAACCTCTTTTTCCTCTCATAAGAGTTTTTCCTAATTAGATAATTTAATTTATTCCAATTCCACAAACACTAAGAAGTGGATCACAAATGCTTGGTACATAATAAGAGTTCTCATTTATATAGAGTAAGGGTTCTTAACCCTTTTTGTGTCCTGGACCCCATTGGCAGTCTGGTGAAGCCTATGAACCTCATTCTCTGAGGAATGTTTTTAAATATATCAGATTACAGTAAAAACCAATTCCACTTAAATATAATTATCAAAATGAAATTTATTTACAAGAGCCCTGGGAGGGGAGGGGGAGGTTAGAATACCACTGTGACTTGGAGAGGGGGCAATATTGGAACAAGAATTATCATCCTCATTTTATAAATGGGTTTTAGAAATCAAGTGACAAATATACATTCCCACTACTAGAAAGATCAGAACCATAAGTTGAATCCAGATCATCTGGAATTAAATTGAACACCCTTTCCACTACCCTCCCTTTCCTCCCAGGTTCCTATGTATTGGACAAGGAGACAAGAGGAGATTTTAGTCAACAATGAAGAAGGAATGGAGATTGGATTTAGCTTTGGTAGCAAGCCAGATGCAGGACCCATAAATATCTTTATCCTGCACATATGCAAAACTTAGTGAGGAAATTGCCACTGTGTCATGAAATACACTCCAATACCACTTCATGTAACTTACAACGGTTATATTTTGTTGTTGTTTGTTGTTGTTTTAGTCCAGCTTACTGAGTTATAAAGGTACTTCTTTCCCAGAGGTTTCACTGATTGAGGTATCACTGTAATCAAATTCCTGCTTAGAAAAGACAGATTGCTGCCGAAAGTGGCTGCTTGTCAGCCCTAGCTATAATGAAGCAGAGAAACCCAGCCTTCTTTCTGTCTGTGCTGCAAAGAATCAAAGAATGTTAGAAATAGGAGGGACCTGAGAAGTTATCTACTCTAACCTCGTTTTATAATTTACAGAAACTGAGGAAGATCCAGAAAGCAGTGGCTCGCCCAAGGTCACATATAACAGAACTAGGACCTATAGCTAGGTTCTTACTCTTTCCCATACACCAGGCTCTGAACCTGCAGGACTCCTTCCCCCTTCCAAGGAGCACCTGCCCATTCTTATTAGCCTTGATCAAGAAAGGTGCTTAACAACGGGCTAGCAACTAGTCGGGACCAAAGAGCATCTTGCCTGCCTTTGCTAGATCTGCCTTTCCCAAGTGCTATCTCAACTGCTCTCTGCTTTGATAGTGTGTTTTGTGCTTCTGCCTGTGTTTTATTGATTTGCTTCTTGTCCCTCTGCATACCAACCCCAGTCCACCTATTCAGACTTATCTTACTAATTTAGACTGATGCTAAATTAATTTTGCCCTCTAGACCTGCATGTCTTCCTCTCTGCCTTGTCAAGGATGTACTAAGAAGAAGGGATTTCCATGGGCTTACCAGAGAGAATAGACTTTCAGGACGTAGGGAAGGCAGGCAACTTCTGAGGTGAAAGGAACAAGGACAACTTCCAGACATCAGGCACAGATATGAGTCTTAATTGATCAAGGGAAAGCTTCCAGAGCTAAGATGGCAGTGAGAGATTCCAGGGCTCAGACCATACTATGGGAGTTATTTTATAATGTTCAGAAGGAGCTGTGAGGAAATTTAAAAACAATATAACACAGAAGTCAATGAGTAACTGGAGTCCAAAAGACATGGTAAGTTTGAGGTCCAGAATAATGTAGGTGTTCAGGGAGAAATAGCTCCTTTGGTGTGAGGGCTTGCCAAATCCTTTTCAGAGTTTCTCATTCATTCTCATTCAGGGTCACCTGTTAACCAACTCTGACCTGTAGCTCCAAGAAACTGAAGCATGTACAACAGCCACACCCCAGTAAAACCATCTCTGCAGATGAGCTAAACAGATTAAGGTAACTGAGGTTTTTAGTAAGGAAGCAATGAAAGCATAGCTCTGGGATAAGCAATATAGAGACAAAACATAGTTGGGGGTGCAGGTGGAGAATGAGAGATAGCTTTGAATATTACTCATGTTAAATGAATATGTGACCTCAACAATTTGGAAACACCCTTCAATGAGACATATAGCATCCAATGGACACCTTTTAAATGCTAGAAAAATTCTACTATAGAACTAGGTTCAGAGTAATCAGAGATTTGTTCAATGGAAAACCTAGAGGGTACCTGACCCCTCCAACAGTAGCTTCAGCCCATGGCAAGCTTTCTCCTCCTTTGGCCGTGCAGGAACTTCATGGTATCCTCAGAATGTTTTCTACCATCATGGTCACAATCCAGGTGAACCTCTGTGTCTGCCTGAATATCAATATACATACAGCCTACCACATGCCACAAACCCCAAAAATTAAAGTCATGGTTCTGCACATGCCAAGGTGATGTCAAGTTGCATATATTATGATGAATTACAAAATTATTTATCAAGCACCTTATGTGTACAAAAAAGTTCAAAGTTTCTGGTGGACTGATGCAATAAGAAATTGATTTTCAAACAAAGAGAGTTCCTCTTGTTTTGCCTGGGATCTGACAGATCAATGATGGGAAGTTGGAGGTAGCTCAAGTTAACTTCTCTCTGCAACAGTTCTGTTGATAATCGTCTCTCTAGTCAGATATTATTCAAGTTACTTGTATATGTTCATGGTATTGCAGTGGGGACTTCCTGAGTCCAGGTGTCTCTAAGGAACCAAAAAATGAACTGAGTTCTCCTGGATTAGCATTTCACAACCAGTGCATATCATCCTGACATTGGAATAGACCCAATTGATCATTCTCGTCTCCTATCTGACTGTCTGGGTGAGCAAATGACTTAGGTGTTGATAGGTTGAGTGGGCATCATGCTCACTGTGAAGGTCACTCCTGGTGGGGTCTCTATCAGTTCCACTGCACATAGGTATACATAGTCCATCCTTCTTTATCCTTATTCATGCCTTGTCAGCTGTCATAGCCACAAGCCAAACACTGATCATCAAACTTGTGATTTAAGGTGTCTGGCAATTCCAGAAGCTTATAATGGATACCTTCCAAAAGCCATTATGTTTCTATGCTTCATACAGTCTTCCTTCTGAAGTCAACAGACAATGGCACCTTGCAAATACCAAAAAAGTTGTCAGTAGATTATAATGACAATGAGGAAATACCTGTCCTATATGTTATCATTCCCTAATTGAAATTAAAAGCTTATTCTTTAAGAAATAGCCCATGTTCGTTAAGCTGTAATCAAATAAGAAGCAGGTTGAAGTCTATACTGGCAAATCTTTCACTCTTTGCCAAATGAATTTGAAGTGACCTGAGATGGATGGAATAGTGTCATAGTCTGGGCCAGGCTTCACCTTTTAGATACCCAAGGCAGAAGTCAGTTGTGCAAGAGAAGAGCCTCTTTTATCTTATCCCCCTTCCATAATTGCAGATGTCATAAACTGGCAGCAGTCATCTTCAACCTGTTAGTCATTTCTCTCCTCTACAACAACAAAGAAGAAGTCTGCCAAGGAAGAACAAGTCTGCTGAGAATCTTTCATGGTAATAATCATTTAGATTTATATAGCACTTTACAAAAAAATACATAAAAGCAACTGTGGCTTAGTGGGCTTGGAGTCAAGTAACCCTGATTTCAAATCCTGCCTTTGGAATTACTGGCCAGTTACTAAGCAATAGATGAGCTGCTATCTGTGGTGAGTGTGGGGAGCTCCCCATCCTGCAGAAATTTCAAATCCTTTACATATTAAAGTTACAAGCCATTTCACATGTGTTCTTATGCACTAGTAATAATAACTCACATTTGTTTAACATGTTAAGGTTTATAAACAGTTTCCTTGAGACATCCCAGTGAAGAAGGTGGTGCAAGTATCATTAATTCCATTCTATTGATAAGAAACTGGAGGCTCAGATAATTTGTTGCTTGCCCCAAGTCACATAAGTAATAAGTAGAAAAATCTTAACTTCATAGGATGTTTGAACTCAAAGATTAGAAAATATCTAGGCCAACTCAGTCATTCTACAAATGAGGAAGCTGAGGTAAAGAGGCAAAGCAGATTTTTCAGTAGTTTCTGCCTCTTTGTGACCCTATTTGAGATTTTCTTGGCAAAAATTCTAGTGCTTTGCCATTTCCTTCTCCAGTTCATTTTACAGATGAGAAAACTGAGCCATACAAGTTAAATAGCTTCCCCATAGTCTCATAGCTAGTAAGTGTCTGAAGCCAGATTTGAACTCAGTAAGATAAATCTTTTAAATTTATTCATATAGGTCAGATGTGCTATCTACTGCGCCACCTAGCTGCAAGAGAGGACTTGCCAGGACCCAAAGTCAAGGTTCTTGATTCTCCAGCCTGATTGTCACTTTGCCATTCCAATCTTCCTTCCATTTGGTCCCCCTAAGAGATACTAGGAAGATATGGGATACTTTTAGGAGGCAGCAGTTGCAAAAGGAGAATGAGCAAGAGGAAAGAGAGGCAGGGGAGAAGTGGACAGAGAAGAAAAGCACCAAGGAGAGGGATGGGTGCCTGGGGGAGGGTGGCAGAGAGAGAATGGAATGGGATTGGTGAGCTGCAATTTGTGAAGTTTACAGATAAATCTTGGTCCTTTCAGCAAAGCTTATCTGTAATGGGTTCGGCTCTCCGAGGCCCCGTCTCCTGTAGACATAAATCATTTTCTAATTTATAACATGAATAATTGATTTTGCCTCTGTAGCCTCAACAATAAATCTCCCGATCACACATGCATAAGAAAATAATAATAATGAAAGCGATCAGGATATGCTGCCATCGATTAACTGTGAGAGGGGCCACTTGACTCGCAATTCATGTTTTAAGCATTCCAGGTGGCAGAGAGCCCACAGGCTATTCCTGAAGCCTGCCCTGTGCTTTGCCTGGCATCATATTAGGAAGAGGAATTGGAGGAGGGGATAGAGAAGAGAAGGAAGAAGACTCTTCTGGGGTGGGGGTGGGGCAGGGAGCCCAGAGGTGAGATGAGGTAAAGCAATGCTCCACCACGACCTGATTCAATAAACATAGATTGAATGATTATCAATCATTCAACAAATATTTACTAAAAAATGTAAATATTGACAGATATTGGTGCTAAAAGTGGGAGGGGAGCCAAGTTGCAAACACCATCCCTGCCTTCAAAGAACTTCTGATTCTGTTAGAGTGAGTGAAAAAAGACACAAGCATAAAGACTAAAGATGATATTGAATGGGGATAGACCCTAATCAATTTACAACAGAATTTTTTTTACAGTATTCTAACTGGTCTTTCCATTTTTAGTATCTCTCTTTACACACTGCCCCCACCCCACCCCTATTCTGTAACTTGTCACCTAATTAATCTTCCTAAAATATGGCTTTCAACATGTCACTCTCCTGCTCAAAATCTTCCAGTAGCTCCCCATTGCTGACAGGATGAAGGACAAACTCCTCAACCATAAGCCACTATTACATTTCAACCTTATCTCTCAGATTTCTTTATGCAAATTCTCTGATCCAGTCAGACTGTTTGCCTGTTGTCAGTAAGTTATGTACAAGTTTTATTTCCTTTGAACAAACCATTCTGCCTACTTCCCCCTTCTCTGTGCTGCCCATCATTCATGGCTTAGCTTAGGTCTCACCTCTTCAAAGAAGTGAAAGAAACATGAGACATCAGTTACTCTAATATGAACAGGAATAGAGAAAGAGTTGAGACTGGACTTGTATTTTTATTGGTTTGGGGAACTCCTAGATGAGATCATTTCCTCTACTAATACAGGTCAGCATCATCTCTGCAATAACAACTCTTGGAGAGCTGCCTATAAAACTAAGAGGGCAAGTGATTTGCTGAGAGTCTCTTAGTCACATCATGGCATTGACAAAACTTGACCCCAGGTTCTTTCTGGTTCCAAGTTTAGCAGTACAAAATCCACAAATGGTCATTCATCCTCCACTTGAAGATTTCCAGTCATAGGCAACATGGTGTCATCAAAGCAAATCCTTTCCCCTTTTGGACAATTAACTGATCGTTGGGAAGTTTTTCCTTATATGGAGTGGAAACAATGTTTCTCTGAAATTTCTACACATTGCTCTTCCTTCTGTCCTCTGGGGACAAGCAGAAATATTTTCCCCCTTCTTCCACATGATCACCCTTGAAATACTTCAGGATAGCTATTATCTCCCTTCCCCCACCAAGTTTTTTCTTTTCCAAACAAAATATTCCCATTTCCTTTAACCAATCATTATTTAGCATAGTTTCCAGTTCCCTTGACATCCTAGTTGTCTTGCTATGGACACAAAGCAATTCATTAAAATCTTTCTTAAATTGTGGTACCAAAAATTGAACAATATTCCAACTGATCAAGGCAAAGATATTGGGAGGATCATCTCCCTTGTTCTAGATGCTATCCTTCTATTAACATAACTTAAGACCTTATTGGATTTCTTCTTCCATATTACAGTATTGACTCATATTTTACTTGAAGTCTACTAAAATCCTTAGGTCCTATATGCATGAATTATTGTCTAGCCACATCTTCCTCTGTCCTCTTTTAATAGTTTTTTTTTAAAAAAAATCCATGTGATGGATTCACATTAATCCCTATTAGACTTTATCTTATAAGATTTGGCCCATCATTTTAGCCTGTTAAGATTTTTTTGTTGTTGTTCCCAATTCTGTCATCTAACATGTTAGCTCACTTTCCTTGATCTGTGCAATCTGCAAATTTAATAGGCATGTCATCTTTCCCTTCATCTAAGTCACTGACAAGTGTTGAACAGGACCAAGGACAGATCCACGGGGCACACCACCAGAGATCCTCCTCCCAGTTGCTATTAATACACTAATATCTTTGGGTCAAATATTTACCCAGTTCTGAATCTACCTGTCCTATCATCCAGTCCATATCTTTGTAACTTGTCCATAAGGATATCATGAGGGACTTTATCATATGCTGTGCTGAAATGCCAAAACATAAAATATCTAAGGTATTCATCTGACTTTGAAGACTCCTGTATTGCTCTTGGTTCCATTCATCTGACATTCAGGAGCTGCCTTAGGTTGCTATTTATGCTGTCAGGTCTCACCAATTAGACTATAAGCTCTTTGGGTGCCTGTCTGACATTTCTTTGTATGCCCCCCACACCTAGTGCAATGCTTTGTCCTTATCCCCAGAGGCACTCAATAAATATTGGCTAATTGACTTGTTGGTTGAGATTCTGAAGACAGAGAGACTAGTTAGAAAGCTATGGCAATGATACTTGGAATTTACTATCTAGGGTGATGGCAATGAGAATGGAAAGGAAGGAATACCTAAGAGAGAAGGCTCAAAGACCGAAGTGACAGGATTTGGTATGATTGATTGTATTGTGAGACACTTGAGAGAAATCAGTTTCTTCTGTTTTTTATGCATAGCTGACACACTGAGAGATTTGTGTACAAAGATGCCTTTCCTTCTGATACTTAGAAAGAGGCTCCTGGGGTGGCTAGGTAGCACAGTGGATAGAGCATCGGCCCTGGAGTCAGGAGTACCTGAGTTCAAATCTGGTCTCAGACACTTAATAATTACCTAGCTGTGTGGCCTTGGGCAAGCTACTTAACCCCATTTGCCTTTCAAAAATTAAAAAAAAAGAAAGAGGCTCCTTAGGATTAGGGGCTAAACTGCTATGACCCTTGGGATGAGTATGAACACAGCATTCCTAGGAAACAGAAAAATAAGACATTCCAGGTTTTATTTTGCTTCCCAGTTTCTCCATCCTTTTATCCCAATTCCCCTCCCACCCCATCTCCCTCACCCCAGGGGCAGTTAGGTGGCACAATGGTTAGAGTATCGACTCAAGTCAAGATAATTTGAATTCAAATCTAATCTTAGACAATTACTAGCTGTGTGACCTTGGACAAGTCACTCTGATTGCCTCACATCTAGGACTATCTCCTGCCATTCTGATTCACATCTGACCCCTGGACCCAGATAACTCTGGAGGAGAAAGTGAGACTGATGACTTAACAACATAGTACCCCTCACTCAAATCCAATTCATGTGCATGTCATGATATCACCTACCTGATGTCACAGTCTCCTTTGAGAATGAAGGGCAAACATTATTATTATCTCCCTCCCCTGACTCAATGAGGCAACTACCTGCTGGAGGGAGAGAGGAGAGTCTTAACCACTGGTTTTCTTTTAGACCCACTTTTTATATATGTACAGCTACTTTGGAGCCTCTTGTGCCAGAAGGTAATCTTTCCTGACCATCCCTTCTACTTTAAGGTTGCCTTTATTTCTTGTTACCTGATTTCATATTAGGAAAACAGGATGAGAGTGAACCTGGATTTGATTTTGATTTCACCATCTCCCTAAGGATAATCATATCCCATTTTGAACCCCTTGATTATTCTGGGTACAACATTTGAAATTTTTAATTTTAAAAAAAAATCAGTTATAAATGCAAAGATGGGAGTCTATGTGTAAGCTGTGGCAAGAGAACTGGGTCTGAAGTAATATAAACGGAGTTTTTCTACCCACCATATTTTTTCTATGGGTCACCTTTTTCAAGTCACTTCCTTACTCTGTGCCTCAGTTCCCTTATCTGTAAAATGAGATGATCTCTAAGGTCCCTTCTGGGTATAAATTTTATGTTCCTAACCTCAGACGTATTCTCAAGAAGTACTTGGAACAAAAGCAGCCTTATCTCACTTGACTCATCATTTAACAAAGCCACAAGGACTTCTGTGGGGTGCTGCAGTAGTCAAATCTGTTCCATTCCTATAGACAATATATCAGCTTTATTCCCCTTGGCCTTCAACCAGAGGCTCTGCTTCCTTCTGACCACTGGGCTTCAGCCTCAATTCCATCAGTTCCCTCCCTGACCCCAGATGAAGTAGGACCCACAGTGATTTGCTTCCATCTAATAATTAACTTCTTTCACTAGCTTCACTCAAGTCCAATTTGAAAGGAAAAGAAGCCTTTTTCAGGGATAGATAGACTATACACACCCCCTTGTTAATATTTCTTTAGTATCTTTCCTTTGCAAAGTGTTCCACTATCATTTTTATGAGTTATTTTTCACAATGCTCCTGGAACATTTGTTGGCAATATTTCCTGCCATTTTTATAGTTGAAGGAATAGAGGCAGAGAGGGAAAAAATACTTGATGCAGCATATCTCCTTTCCACAACTTACTAGATGTATGACCTTGAGCAAGTCATTTAATCTTTTTGAGCTTCAGTTTTCCTCTTGAAAAAAAAGGGAGGTAGTGTAGCATAGTAGGAAATATTGCCTGTGGAGCTGGGGAGACCTGGGTTCAAATCCAGCCCCAGACACTTCTTAGCTGAATGAACATGGGCAAATCATTTGACATTTTGGTGCCCCAGTAACTGTCTAAGGCCAGTAATTACCAGCAAGTTGCTAATCTCTATCATTAGAGATAGGCCCTACACAAATCATAGTATCCTATTGCAATAAGAGGAGGGGCAGAGAACATCTAGTTCAACTCCTTCATTTTACAGGTGAGGAAACTGAGACTCAGGAATATTGTGACTTGCCCAAGATCTCATAAGTAGTTAGCATCAGAGATGGGTTTTGAAACCCAGTTCTCTGACTTCAGAACCAATGCTCTATAAGAGAATGTTTGGGATGGTGGACTGGGGATGAAAAATACCTTTAACATTTTTTAAGAGCATCAGTAAAACTTGAATTAAAAAAAAGAATTTCTGAGAAAATCAAAACAAGAAATTAGTGAAATTAGAATTTCGGTGTATTTAAAATAATAAGCCTATAGCTCAGTTAAAAGAACAGAGTATTGAGAGTAGCCCTTTTATTACATTGGTTACATATCAGATGCAGGCGTTCTTAATCTAAAATCCATTAACTTGGTTTTTTAATGCTTTAATAAATATTTAATAATAATATGATGATATTTTGATAATTTTATTTTAATGTAATTATCTTCCTTTGTAATCTTATATAATTCATTTCATGCATTTAAAAAATTATTCAGCAAAAGAATCTGCTACCTAATAGGGCTGAACACATGCAAAAAAGGTAAGAACCCTTTGCATTAGACAAAATATATAAATATCTAAGGCACATATAGATCTATTATGATAATGCTGATACTCATGTATAACTCTAGCTCAATTTTTAGTAGGCTAAGAATATCCCATAAATATTTTCTGGGGAAGAGGAGAAGAAAAGACAAGTCCTGCTCAGGACCCCCCCCCCCCCCCCCCCCCCCCCCCCCGCCAGTGAATCACAAGGAGAGCTGGAGGGAACCTAAGAATCTCTGTTGTCTTAACCCAATGAAATATGCTGCCTGTCCCCAGGGCTCTGGCTTTTGAGTGTCCTGGCTCCATCCCAGTGTCTCCATTACAATGGAGCCCAAAAATAGAAGTCATTTTTATGATACAAGTAAAGAGGCAAAAGAACTGGGATTTGAATAAGAACCCCTTTAGATATGAGTGACACCAAGATTGCAATTAGGGAAGCAAGAAAGAATTCCCCAGAAGACTCTCAGCCCAGAGAATAAGGAGCAGAGGGCAGGGTCTTAGATGAACCATTCTTTGTAAAAGACATAAAGTGTCCCTTACCAAAGCTCTGGGAGTATATCAGCTTTCTTTCCCTTAAAAAATATGCACCTCCCTCTCTACTCTTCACCCAAAGTTAATTACACTGCCATTCACCAACACTGGTCTTTTACCTGTCCTCTAAACATATCCAGGTACCCATAGGTGTCCTTGTTTCTCCTTCAGTTTGTAGCAGCTAGATGGTGCAGTGGTTACAGTGCTGAACTTTGAATCAGTAACACTGGCATTTGAATCCAGGCACAGATGCTTCCTGTCTGTGCAACCCTGGATAAGTCACTTAAATGCCTTCAGCCTCAGTTTCCTTATCTGTTATAAAATATCATATGTAAAGTATTTTGCAAAGCTGAAAGCAATACATAAATGCTTTTATTGTTGTTATTATTATTAATTCTTTTTTTGTTTTGTTTTGTTTTGTTTTAGGATTTGTTTGCAAGGCAAACAGGGTTAAGTGGCTTGCCCAAGGCCATACAGCTAGGAAATTATTAATTGTCTGAGACCGGATTTGAACCCAGGTACTCCTGACTCCAAGGCCAGTGCTTTATCCACTATGCCACCTAGCTGCCCCTATTATTATTAATTCTAAGGTCCCTGGACAAATCCTGCAGCTATTTCTCTTATAACTTAGAAGGTTACAGATGTTAGACACCAGAATCCAAGGTAAGTGTTTCCTGGAAGAATGAAGTCAGACTCTCGCAAGAGCTAGGGAAAAGGGAGGGGCTATGGGAGATGAGGTGAACAAACTTAGGTGAGAAAATGACTTTATTGGCAGGGCTGATGGAGAGAGGTAGGGATCAAGACTGAACAGGATACAGAAACTGGAAGACATAGCAGTAGGAGAAAAATGCCTCATTCTCTCTTCCTCCCCTCCCATTCCTCAAAGAATCATTGACTTTAGAACTCATGTGGTCTAACTCCCTAATAGAATTCACAGAATCAATCAGAAGGAACCTCAGAGGCCACCTCATTCTCTCAAATCTTATAGAATCATGGGATTGTAGGATTAGAGGCTACAAGGGATCTTTGAGATCACCTAGTCCAATCCCCTTACATTGTTAAATGTGGAAACCATAGCCCTGAGAAGTGAAATGACTTTCCCAGTGTCACAAAGGTAGAAATCAGCAAAGCTAATGCTTGAACCCATGTTTTCTAACTTCAGATCCAATGTTCTTTCCACCATACCAATGTTCCACTAATCCAAATCATACAAGATCAATAAATCATATCTCAAACATCTCTGACAAGTGACTCTACCTGAAGGTCTCTTTTGACCCAAGGATTCACTGCCACTCAAGGTCAAACACAATCCGTGTCTTCTAATTGTTCACACATGTTTTTTTTTATACAAAGTAGAAATCTTCTTCTTTGCAACTTTCACATATCATTCTTACTCCTGACTTTGGGATCTAAGCCAGACAAATCTCATAATGCTTCTATAATTTAAGGACAACAATAATTCCCATCCCCCAAGACTCTCACCCTCAACATTGCCCCTGAAAATCTTTTCAAATTCATACTAAATAACCCATTTACCTCAACAAATCTTTGTATGGAATGGTTTCCGGTCATCTCATTCTTCAGTTCATCCTTGTCTGAAGAAACTCCTACTTGTCAATGTCTTTTCCAAGTCTGTTGGTTTCTCTTGTTTACCATTAGTTTTTCCATAGCTTCTCAAGTTTTCTTTGACTGGACATAAAATACCATATATAGCCTGCCCAGGTTATAATATGGTGGGACTTATACTCGTTCTGGATATTACTCTTTTATGAATGCATCTAGGCAGTTCAGTGGATAGAAACCTAGGACTGGATTCAGAAAGAACTGACCTTGAATTCAGCCTCAGATTCTTTCTATCTGAGTAGTTTTGGATAAGTCACTGATCTTCTGCTACAGTTTCCTTCCCTGTAAAATGGAGGTAATATCAGCACTTACCTTCCAGAGTTTTGAAGGTCAAATGAGATAATATTTGTTAAAAAAAAAAGGTTCTTATTTTGCAGATGAGGAAATTGAAGCAGAGAGAGGTTCAACAACTAGTCCAGAGTCTCACAGCTAGTAAATGTCTACCACCAGATTTGAACTGAGATTTTCCTAATTCCATATCTAGTGCTTTATCTACTGTCACCTAACTGCCCCCATTTCTTCCTTGAACTCTAGAACTTCCTAATCCATTTCATCTTATTAGACTTTTCTGACTAATTTTTGGAAACTCCCTCATCCCTCCCAAATTCAACTCCCCTGAGAATTCAACATTTCTTCTTTTAATTCATTGATAAAATTGTTGAACAAAACAGGGCTAAAGATAGAGTTTTGTAGTCTACCTCTAGAGACTCCTATCCAATTGGGCATTAATCATCATTCATTTGACCATTCAATAACCCTGAATTCATCTAAATGTCCTATCTTCTAATTTGTATCTTTCCATCTTGTATGTCAGTCATGAGAGTTCAACTGTATTACCGAAGTCTATATATGAGTGCAGCATTCCCCTTATCTACTAGTCTAGAATAATATCAAAAAGGCATTATTCATTCTTTTTTGATATTTTTTATTTATTTACACATTACTAAAATAATCATGTTATAAGAGTAAGCATAATCCACTCTTCCCCCACAAAAATAGAAATATCTCATTAAAAATAAAGTGAAAGAAAGAGAAAAAAATGTACTTTGTTCTGTGTTCAGATACCATCAGCTCTGTCTCTGGGGTGAATCACATTCTTTATCATAAGTCCATCAGAGAAGTTGCTTTCATATTTTTTCCCACAGTTGGTATTGCTGATTGTCTTTCCCCCCATTTATTCCTCCCCACTCCCATTTATTCTATTTTCTCTTTCCTTTCACTTTATCCCTCCTCAAAAGTGTGCTATGGGGCTGCCAAGTGGCACAGCGGACAGAGCACAGGCCCTGGGGCCAGGGGGACCCAAGCCCAAACCCATCCTGGACACCCAACAACATCTAATCATGTGGTCCCATGCAGGCCGCTCAATCCCACCATCTTGGAAAAACAAAAAAGTGTATTGTATTTGACTGTCCTCTACTATGAGGTATCCTCTATCACCTACACCCCCCTTCCCCTCCCCCTGATCCCTTTCTCCCATTCCCTTCCTCTCATTTTTCTTCTAGGGAAAGATAGATTTCTATACCCTATTAAGTGTGTATGTTGTTTCCTTTCTGAGTCACTTCCAATGAGAATGAAAGCTCCCTCATTCTCCTTCACCTTCCCCCCTTCCATTCTATCGCAAAAATTTTTCCTTGACTCTTACATGAAATATCTTAGCCTACTCTATTTCTCTTTTCCTTATCTCTCAGTACTTTCCTTTTTCACCCATTGACTCTATCTTCATAATATATTATACCTTCTTCATATTCAACTCTCTCTTGTGCCTTGTATATATATATGCCTCCTAAATGCTGTTATAAATGAGAAGGTTCATATTAGTTATCAGGATAATCTTTCCATGTAGGAATACAAGCAGCTCAACATCATTAAATTCCTCATAATTTACTCTACTTGTCCACCCTCTCTATGCTTCACCTGAATCCTGTACTTGGAGAACAAACGTTCTGTTCAGCCCTGATCATTTTTAATGACCAGAAAGTTTGAAAGTTTCCTGTTTTATTAAATGTCTATTTTTTCCCCTGGAAAAGGATATTCAGATTTTCTGGATAGTTGAATCTTGGTTGCATTCTAAGTTCTTTTGCCTTCCAGAATATTATATTCCAAACCCTATGAGTCCTTAATGTAGTCCTATGTAATCCTGACTGTAGTGCCATAGTGTTCAAATTGTTTCTTTCTGGCTACTTGTAATATTTTCTCTTTGACTTGGGAGTTCTGGAATTTGGCTTTAAAATTCCTGGGAGTTATTTTCTTGTGATCTCTTCCAGGAAGGAGGTGATCCCTGGATTCCCTCAATTTCTATTTTACAGTTTGCTTCTAGGATATCAGGGCAATTTTCCTGTATAAATTCTTTAAAAATGAAGTCATCTCTCTTTTCCTGATCATGACTTCCAGGTAACCCAATAATTTTTAAATTGTTTCTTCTGGATCTATTTTCCAGGTCAGTTGTTTTTTTCAGTGAGATATTTCACGTGTTCTATTTTTTCATTCTTTTAGTAGTATTTCATTGTCTCTTGATTCCTTACAATGTCATTAGTTTCCCTTGACTCCATTCTACATTTGAAGGAGTTGTTTTCTTCAGAAAGCCTTCTTATCTCCTTTTCAATATGACCAATTCTGCTTTTTAAGGTATTCTTCTCCTCATTAACTTTTTGGGCTACTTTTTCCACTTGACTTAAACTGGTTTTTTAACACGTTGTTTTCTTTGGCATTTATTTATATCTCCTCAACCAAGCTGCTGACTTGATTTTCATGTTTATCTTGCATTGCTCTTTATTTCTCTTCTCAATTTTTCCTCTACCTCCCTTACTCACTTTTCAAAGTCTTTTTTGATCTCTTCCATAGCCTGGGCCCAATTCCTAATTTTCTTGGAGGTTTTAGATGAAAAAACTTGGACTTTGTCATCTTCTCAGTGTGTGTGTGTGTGTGTGTGTGTGTGTGTGTGTGTGTGTGTGTGTTTTGATCCTCCATGGGACCAATGTAATAATCTAAGGTCAGGTTCTTTTTTTCTGTTTGCTCATTTCCCCAGTCTATGCCCTGATTTGGGGGTACTTTCTGAACTTTTGAGTGTTATTGGAACACACACACACACACACACACACACACACACACACACACACACACAGACCTCAGTTCCTTCAATGTTTGAGAGGCTCTGAGTGCTCTCCTGGCCTATACTCTGGTCTGTGGATGACCATAAGCACTCCCCTCTGCCCTGGAGGGTCCCTGTTGTGCTGTGGCAATGGGGGGCTCCAGACTGTGACTGGGGTCTACATCTGATCAAAGCACCAGAGTCCTGTCCAGGATAGCAGAGAGACCTCAACAGTCTCCCCCACCCTCTTTACCTTCTGTCAGCTTAGCAGTCTGGGAGTAGCTGCTGGTTGACTTCCTTGATGGGTGGCTCGGGGTGGGTGGTGGGTGGCTGCTTCTGTTTCCTGGTCTGGCTTGTGCCAAGAACTTTGGCTGCACTAAGGGCCATGCGGGCCTAGGTTTGTGCTCACTCTAGCAGAGGTTTCGCTGTGGATCTTCCAGGTTGTACTTGGAAATCCCTGGGTTTGGAGTCTAGATACTGCTTCTGCTGACATGAACTGGTGCTCCCAGGGATCCAGGTACCCTGCAGGCTGTTCCTGGAAGGCTGGAGCTCATTTGCTTCAGCACTGCAATATCCTGGCTATGTTACCTCCCCTTCCAACCCAGGTGGAGCAGAACTTTCCCATGGGATCTTCTGAGTTACCTTAGGCTGGAGAATTGTTCCACTGGGTCTTTCTGTGGGTTCTGCCTCTCTAAAATTTAGTTAGAATCATAATTTTAAGGTTTTTGGAATATTTTGGAAAAGAGCTTCTTGCAAATCCTGCCCTCACACCACCATCCTGACTCTGCCCCTGTCATTACTCATTCTTGAATTGCCTGACCTGACACACAAGGACTACTGCTTCCCTTTCCTAATGTTTACAAACCATCTTTTTAATAATGTGTTCTAAAATGTTTCCAGGAGCCAAAGTCAAGTCTATTGTAAATAATATGATTTTTCCTTCTTTTGGAAAATCAGGACAAAGCATGCCCATTCTTATTCCTGCTCAACTTCTCTTCTTTTTCCTCTGATTTTTAAAAGATCACTAACAGTGGCTCAGTGATCTCATTTGCAAGCTCTTTTGGTGTCTTGGGATGTAATTCATCTTGAACTCTCTGAGGTCTGGAAGGGGCTCTCACTACCTCCTCAGTTATTTTGAGCATCCATTCCCTATTAACCATTTTTGTTCTGTTCTCCCTAGTCTGAGGTTCATTTTAACTTGGGCCTATTTTTTATTACTAAAAATGGTTTGGAAATGAGGCCCTTAGGAGAGAGACCTCCAGCTGTCAGAAGAGAGAAGCAAAGGGACAAGAGAGCCCCTTGACACTCTTAACTTACACCTCTAAATTAGTATTTCCTTCAAAGTAATCACCTTGGGAATCACCTGAGAAGGCTCTCTACTCATTCCAATGATGTGCAGAACATTACTTGAGCTCCTTTTGGAATTGCCTTTAGAATCACACAAGAAAATAATAGGATTCCAGCCTGGAAGGGGCCTTGGAAATCATCTTCTCCAATACCTCCATTACACTGAAGAGGAAACTGAATTCCAGAGATCCTCAGTGACTTTAACAAGGTCACACAGGCAACAAATGGCTAAACCAAGTCAAGGTTCTTCTGACTCCAGATTATCTAACTCCAAATCATGAAAGTTATCATGATTTATCATGATATCATGATATCATGAGAGCCCCTTTCAGACCTCAGAGAGTTCAAGATGAATTACATCCCAAGACACCAAAAGAGTTTGTAAATGAGATCACTGAGCCACTGTTAGTGATCTTTTAAAAATCAGAGAGAAAAGAAGAGAAGTTGAGCAGGAATAAGAATGGGTATGCTTTGTCCTGATTTATCATGAAAATCATCATGATACCATGGAAAGTAGACAGAGTCTGGAGAAGGAGGATCTAGGTTCAGATCCCAACTTTGACACTCTCTACCTGTGTGAGTTTGAGCAAAGCCCTCAGTCTCCTGTTCCCCATTTTTCCATGAGGGGGTGAATTAGGTGACTCCTAAGGCCCCTCCCAGTTCTAGATTCTTTTGTTTCTGGACTCAAAACACTTTTCCTTCTTCATTGGACTTGGCTTTCAATGCCTATTTGCTATTCCAAAAAATCAGATTCATCTTCATCAGGTGAAGAGGTGGAAAACATGAAGGATATTCAAGAGTGTCTGCATGCTGAACACCATCCCTAGAGGAGTGCAACTTGTACTCAGAGAAATAGCAAAGTCCTTGGCACAAGCCTATGCCAAGCTTTGAAGAGTATAGTACTCACAGAATCATATATTTAGAGCCAGGAACCTTAGAGAAGTCTTCTTGTCTAACCTCATCATTTTACAGATGAGGAAACTGAGGCCCTGAGAATTTAAATGACCTGCTTAAAGTCACACAAAGAATAGAGGTAAGGCTAGGTCTCAAATTCAGATTCATTACTTTTTTATTGGCTGCACACAAGGCTCATGATCACATATGCTGTTGTTTTTCTGGCCTCTTTTCTCAAGTACTTTGAAGTGTCATACTAGCAGCATTTCTTACTTTCAGCTTTTGTGGAAGAACTTGTCTTTATCATTTCATAGATGAAGAAAACTGAGTCACAAAGGAGAAAGGAAAATTGTTTAAGTTCATTCAATATCAGGGAAAGACATTAGGCCCTTGGCCATGAGCCTCCATGACAGAGTCTGAGACAAGTTAGGGTCTGGACCAAGGTCAACAATGTCAAACATGAACCATGAGGAAGCTTTCAGGATTGGGTAGTAACCATCAGGAATGGGTGGTCAGGCTCTTAGGGTGAGATTGGAAACTTGAAACTTTAGGATAATGGAAGAAGGATAAGAGTAGAAGCAAATCTGACAAACAAGAAGCAAAATCCTGAGCATAAGAGATCAGAATCAGGTTGCCAAACCAAAACTGGTATCAATTAGTTGTCGAGTCAAGGTTAAGATTAGAATGGGTAGGGAAAATCTTATAGGCAGAAATGGGTAGCTCACTAATGGAACAAAGAATGCCTGAGGCTTCATAATCTATGTTTCCAACTGTGTCTGTTGGTGTCTCTTCCATCTCATCCTGGCTTTCAGGTTAACCCCTGAGGCCCCAATCCTACTGTTTCCAGAAGGATCCTGGCAGCTCTCAGAGAAGCTGAGGGCAAAAACCAGAAAAGAAAATAAGGTGTCTTCTATTTCAAGCCAGGGTGTCATCCCAGGGGCTCTTCAGAGAAGACAGATTTTGCCCTAGGGAGAGGTTTGCTGCATCCATACAATTTAATTCTCTCAAGTAGTGGGACAAGCCCAGAGATAATAAAGAAGGAAAGTAACTGAGTGAATCTACAAAGACTTTAATACACAACATTACAGGGTAATGGGAAAATCGATGGGAATGTACAGCAGGGTCACCCCAACTGCCAGCATTGCTGTCATTAATGGGACAGTCAGAGTTGCTGCCACTGCAGGTTCCCTGGGCAGTGCACCAATATTGGAGCCCATATGGCCAATGCAAACCTACTTCCTGCTGCCAGGGATGCCAGGCACCCTGGGGTCATAAAGCATGTAAATAATAATGTTTTATTTCTTTGGTTTAGCCCTCCTTCTCTCCTATGGAGTGAAAGTGAGCTCTGGGTAAAGTTACCCTACCCTGCTTAAATTCTCACCACATACCCTACAGGGTAATTATAGAATCAAAGTTTAGAGTTTAAAGGGAAATCAGCGTACTAGTTCAGGGATTTTTTTAACCTGGGATCCACATACTTTCAAGGCATCCATAAATAGCTTTCAGGAAGTCTGTTATTTTGTATTGGAAAACAATTTTACATCTTTATTTTTCCTAACTTCTAACTGGAATTTAATATTTTCTTCAAATACTCAAAAATATTATTCTAAAATATTATATTAAAAATAAGATATGTTTTAATATTTAAAAATAATTAATTAAAAACATAATTCTGAAAACATGTCCATGGTCTTCCACAAACTGCCCAGGAGCTTAAAAAAGTTAAGAAGTCCATCTAGTTTAACTTATTCTTTTTAGATATGAAGAAACTGAGACTCAAAGAGGTTAGGTGAATTGCCCAAAGTCACATAGGTAATGTAAGGACAGCTATCTAGATTTTCTGACATCTAGATGATGCAGTTAGTTGATAGAGCATTGAACCTGGAATCATAAAGACCCGAGTTCAAATCCAACCTCAGACATTTTGTAGCTCTTCGGTTCTGGTCAAGTTACTTAACCCTTCTCTGTCTCAGTTTCATCAGCTATAAGATTAGAATAACAATAGCACCTATCTCCTAGAGTTGTAAGAATCAAATGATGTGGAATTTGGATAGCCCTTAGCACAACTACCACATAGTAGGTATTTAAAAATACTTATTCCCCTCCCCCTCTAAGTTCAAATCTAACACTTTCCTCACAACACCATGATATGTCTCACTTATGATTGGATATGAAAGGGTGACAATGGCAATCGTGCTTGTGATCACGAGTAACATGATGAGCATGCACCCTTATCAAAGGTCATTTCTAGTGGATAATAAGTTCTTAAAATAGCATTGTCTTCACAAGTTTTTTTTTAACTTGTCCTATCATTGCATAGCCTGTACCAACCTTTCAGTCCCCTAAAGGGTAAACATGACTTCAACATCTGTTATGATTTTGCCTGACTCATCTAGGTCCCTAAAAACTGGCATATCTCATCTAATATTATTAATTATTTTCATGAAAGTATAGCCTCTGATGAAACCACTTTTTCTAGGAGTGGAGCAAGGAGCCTCTTATTTAGGGCTTGGAATGGGGAGAATAGAACTAGGGTGGAGATGGATGAGGTTATGAATTGGAGCCTGGTTGGTGGAAAGGACCCCTGGTGGTCTCTGGAAATAAGGCAACTTGTGGCTTGGAGCATGTTCTTCCTCCCCTAGGACTCTGGGTTCATAATGATGGGGGGGGTATAATCTTGGGGACCTGATTGAAAGAATCTCTCACACACACAAATATGTTAAAAAAAAAAAGGACTGGGTGTCCCTTTTTTGCCCAGGTTGAAAATGCAGCAGCCACTCATTGGCCTTATCCCACCACTGATTAACACAGAAGTCTTGACTTGCTCTATTTACAGTCTTGGGCACCCCTCTCAGTCACCTTAGACAGCCTGGGGGCCCCCAGTTCCTATCACTCTTGGTGCCAGACTGACATAACCTACTGCACCCTAGAACTACTGAGCTCAAGTGATACACCAACCTCAGCCTTTCTGGTTGCAGTGATTAATCCTATAATCCTGCCCTTTCAGGACAAGTGGATATGCATTTGTCTGCTGCTGCCATTTGCTTCTGCTGGCAATCTATCAATGTCTCGGTTGCTACTAGCCCTTGAGATGGGAAAGTCTGTTATTCGATCTATATACTCACTTGTTTTCAGAAAGTGAAACAGAAAGAAGGTGACCAGAAGTCCAGGAACCTCTCTGGTGTCCTTCAAATCCCAGTTAAACTCCCACCATCTGCAAGAAGCATTTTTCTGATCCTCTTAATGCTTGTACCTTCCCTCTAGGATTATATCTGATTTATCTTATAAAATATATCTTGTTTGTACACACTTGTTTGCATGTTGTCTCCCCTATTAAACTGAAAGCTCTTTGAGAATAGAGACTGTCTTTTGCCTTTCTTTATATCCACAGCACTTAATATAATGTCTGACATGGAATAGATGCTGAATAAATGCTAATTGATTGAATGACCTTTTGGGGGGGGCAGTATACGAGCACAGGGTTTTTTTTTAAAAAGAAGAACATTTAGGCGCAGCTAGATGGTGCAGTGGATAGAGCACCGGCCCTGGATTCAGGAATACCTGAGTTCAAATCCAGCCTCAGACACTTAATAATTGCTTAGCTGTGTGGCCTTGGGCAAACCACTTAACCCCATTGCCTTGCAAAAACTAAAAAATAAATAAATAAAAATAAAAAGAAGAACATTTAAAAACACATTTCTACCTCTATCCTATGCAGCAGATTATATGATCACCTGTTGGAAGAAGAAAACTGAAGGACCTTCTGTCCCTACCTCATTTAAGAACTTAGTTCTTTGCTTTGTCTATCTTCTCAGAGTCAAAGAACAGGAGAAAAGGGACTAAAATGGTCTCACAGCTCACTTTTATATATCATGATGAGAGACAACTCTTTCAATGAGAATCCATTCTCCTGAGTTGAATTGTTATTGGTAAGATCCTTGTGCTCCATCAGCATGATATCGGTGGGCAGACGCACATTTTATGGTAAGGTGACCCTTCAGTGCTTCCCCAAGAAGGCCAATGCCTTCCAATCACATTAGATGTTAACCAAGGAACAATAATAATTCCTAGTCATATAGCAATTTAAAGTTTGTAAAGCATTTTACATACATCATTAATTCATAAGAGCTTTATGAGGAAGAAACTATAGGTGCTATGCTCACCATTTTACATATGAGCAAAGTGAGACTTAGAGAGTCTTGCCCATGGGAAGATGAGCTGAGAACTAATAAGTGTCAGAGGTGGGATTTGAACTCAGATCTTTCTGACTCTGAGTCTTATGCTTTATTTTGGGATGAGATGAGAAGTCCTTCCAGTGGAGTCCACACTGAAAACTATGGTAGGAATGCATTTGGAAGAAAATGACTTAATATTATTATAATAATGGGGTTAGAGATACTCTGGTGGAGTTCACTTATTCTATTGAAAAATTATATTGGGGGCAGTTAGGTGATGCAGTAGATGGAGCACCTTTCCTGTGACCCGAGTTCAAATCTGACCTCAGACACTTAATACTTACCTAGTTGTGTGGCCTTGGATGAGTCACTTAAGCCCACTGCCTTGCAAAAAAAAAACAAAAAAAATTATACTGGATTTATACCTATATTCTTTTATCAATACTGCAAAACTTTAAGAATTTGTAATCTTCTCAGAATGACTAATCCACCAATTCAAGGTACAATCATTCTCTAATTCTATATTGTTTTCTATAATTATTGTGATTAAAAATTTCATTATGTATAATTATTAATTTGTTATTAAGCTTCTGTGATATACAAGATGCTGTGTTAAGTACTAAGGATATGAAAATAATAAAGAAATATCTCCTGACTTCACAGTTTGTATTCTGAGAGGATCTAACCCATACACAGATAAGTATTTTGCAAGGTGAGGAGTGGTGGAAGCTAAGGAGAGATTCATGCAAAGTATTCTAGGAATATTTGACAAGGGAGAGAACATGAGCAGCTGGGGAATAAGGAGAGATTTTATGGAGGAGGTGGTTGGTGTCTGAGCTGAATTGAAGCTGAAGTAAGTTGAGGAAATACAGAGAAGGATATGAAGAAGGAATCAGGAAGGGGAAGGAAGGGTATGATGTACAAACACGGAGATTGGAGAGGGAAGCAGCTAATATGCCATTCTAGTCTTCATATGCTCTAGGTTGCTGCTATACTGGATTTTTAGGTGATTGGGGACTAGATAGAGAAGGGTCTTAAATGATTGACTAAGAAATTTAGATTTTATCCTTGAAGAGCAATATGGAACCAGTGAAGGTTTTGAGCAAGGGAGTACAAGGATCAGGACTAAGGAAGCTTATTTTGACAGCTGTTTGAAAGGCCGATTGCTGAGGAGAGAGTGGAGGCAGAGAGACCAATTAGGATGCTGTTACAGTGGTCCAGGAGAGTGGTAATGAGGGCTAGAACCAGAGTAGTGGCAACTTGAGCATCCATTATGTTTCTCTTACTGTGTGAGTGCTGTAGAGGACACAGAAACATAGACTCTTAAAGTTGGAGAAGACCTCGAAATTAAAGGTCATCTACTCCAAAATTCCCTTCAGCAGGGATCCTCAGTTCATTATCCTTGACAGACCTTCCAACTCTGTTTGAATACCTCCAGTTATGAGGAGCTCACCATCTCACAATGTTTGGATAGCTCTAAGTCTCACAAAGTATTTCTTTATATTTGGCTGAAATCTGATTTTTGAAAATGTTGGTCCATTGAACCTA
This sequence comes from Macrotis lagotis, assembly GCF_037893015.1. Taxonomy (NCBI): domain Eukaryota; kingdom Metazoa; phylum Chordata; class Mammalia; order Peramelemorphia; family Peramelidae; genus Macrotis; species Macrotis lagotis. Next base: position 76,879,032 of record NC_133661.1, on the reverse strand, counting down.
GTTCAGTCGTTTCAGTTATGTCTGACTTTTTGTGACCATATTTGGGGTTTTCTTGCAAAGATACTGCAGTGGGTTGCTATTTCTTTCTTTAGCTTATTTTACAGATGAGGAAATTGAGGCAAACAGAATTAACTTGTCCAGGGTTACATAACTAGTGTCTGAGGTGTATTTAATCAGATTCTGTACTCTATTAATTTTGCCACTAATGTTACAAAAGGAGAAGAGGGAGCTTCAAAGACAAACTTTGCTTTCCTTGATATTTTTTTCCTACCTTACAGGGACTAACAATAGTTTGGTTGAAAAGGAAAGAACCATGTCTGCCTTTCAGAATCCTTTCCTTCCTTTGGTGCTGAGTACAGGTTTCATCTCCTCAGTGAAGTCTTCCCTGATTCCATCCATTCCTTACTCCCCAATGAGAGTGTTTTTTCCCTACCTCAACTATTTCTAAAATATTAAATTGAGATCTCTCCTTCATACTCATCCCATTCTGCCTTGTACCTTGCTTACTGAGCCCATGTTTCATATCTGTCCTGTCCTTTCCCCACTTCTAATAGAGTGAAACCATACACATACTCCTTGAGGCCGGTGTTTGTATCCCTAACACCCTCTGTAGTGTTTTCCATATAGATGGCTAAAACCTTGCAAAGTATCTTGGGATTTGCAAACTAAATTTCTTTTTTTTCCTTTTCCCTACTTACTTATTCTATCATTTAAAAAAACTGGGACAATTAACTCTTTTGTCTCATGTAGTTTTATTTATGATTTCTTAAAATATAGCAATGGAAATCCAGGCTTTTATTTTTAAAAATTGAGATTCAAATAGAGAGCCCTTTGACCATTCTTTAAACCCAAATCACTCTGGCATTCACTGATTGATCAACAATAGGTCGAAGCCCAAACCTCACTTGATCTTTGTTTGGGTTTTGTTGGCTCAGAATGAGTGTAAATAGCAATTGCTTCTGTTTGGGCCAGAAATCCTGAAAGTCTTCCCATCCCAAGTCAATTTTTTTAAACTAGGCAAAAAAGACCATTCTTTGCCCTATTTCTTACCTAGCCTTAATCAATGAATCAGTCTGAGACCTGTTAAAGACCCTAGTTTAAAAAGGATACAATCTCTTCCTGCATCTAGGGTCATCTCCACTACTTCTAATCTACATCTGGTCACTGGACCCAGATGACTCCAGGGGAGAAAGTGAGACTGGTGACTGCCTAGTTCTGCCCCACTTAAATTCAGTTCCCTTGCAAGTCAAAACATCACCTTCCTGATTGCCGTTGGTCCTCTTCTAGAAGAACAAATGACAACAACAGCAACAGATGTTTAATAACTGCATCTGACCTGAGATAGTAAGAATAACAGCTAATGTTCATATATAAGACTATGTCTAGGTTCTGTGCTAATTGATTTACAAATATTATCTCATTCTATTCTCATATTAACCCTGGGAGGTAGTGTTTTTAGTATTTCCATTTGACAGGTGAAAAGACAGAGTCAGAAGTTAAGTGACTTGCCCAGGGTCACACAGTAAGTTTCCAACGCTGAACATGAACTCAGATCTCCTTGACTCCACGTCTAATATTCTATTCATTGTGGTGCCACCTAGCTGCCTCTGAGGCATAGTATGATATAAAGAGCCCTGGATTGAGGTGCTGAAGCCCTAGGTTCAAATGCTGCAAGATGACACTAACTTACCATGTGACCATGAGCATGGTCCTCTATGCAGAAAAGGAAACATTTAAATATGACAAACAAATGGCAAATGAGGGAAGCATTGGTCTAAAGAGGAAAAAAAATAAATTTATTTTCTTCTTCTGCAAAATGGAGTGGGGGGTAATGCTTTGCTTCTAAAGTACCTTCTAGTTTTAATATTCTATGGAAGATTCAGACACCGCAACTGAAGAGTAATTTTGACTTAATATATATAAGAAATTGTGCTGAATTATATACAAAGGAAATTAAACATAATAGAAGGTGGGGTTAACCAGGGAAGGCTTTGTCCAAAGCAGGGATGGAGAATGTCCAGCTTGTGGTACCTTTAAGACCTGAGAAATCATTTGATGTGGCACTGCCACTGCAACTCTAGGCAGGTCTCAAAATTTAATAAATCCAAGAATTTTTTAAGAAGTGAATTAATTAAAATGTCTAACCAAATATAGCAAGCTTATTTTTAAGTTGATCATTTTGAATGACCTGTGAATGATGTTATAAAATATCTAAATGACCCTTGGAAGAAAAAAAGGTTGCTCACCCCTGGGGGGGTAGTTTTGATCTGGGTCCTATGGAAAATGTAGAAATTGGATGAAAGGAGAAGGAGGGTCCTTTTTTAGGATGGAAAAGCAGCATGGGGGAAAAGATACAGGCAGGAAAGAGTGGGAGGTATTGGGGATGGAAAGGAGAATGGCCAGTTCAGTTTGGGGAATAGTAGGGAACAAGTTTAGCTCATTAAGATAGAGCAAAGTTTGCCTTCTTTCTGGTTCTACCTAGAGACCTCCTGCCACTACAGAAGCTGAATGTTGTGGATGATTGTCAAGCTACTGCTGTGAATAGTGGAAGTACAGGAAGAACTGGTGGCTTAGAGAGGAGATTTTTTCAAATGGCTATTATAGGCATCAGCCACAGACTTGACAAAAAATGAATTGTTAATCATACTTAACCTATCAAGACCTAGCTATCTTTCAGATTTACCAATTGGAAATCAGAAAATAAGCAGTCAAAATAAACATCATAAAATTCATGCACAAACATTGCTCTTGGATGAATTCTTGGTTTCTCACTCAGAGCCCATTTACTTTTATCTTACACATAATTCTAACTAAGTTGGTTATCTGGTTTTCTGCCTCATGGATAATTATAAGCAGCAAATGGAAAGGAAGAGAAACTTCTACTGGCAGATACACTGACAACTAGAAGTCAAAGCTGAGAGTCTGTCAGCAAGGGTGAAAGGCTTAGATGGAAGAGGGGCTTGGGGATAGAGAGATGTCAAAAGTAGACAATGACTGCAAAAACATGGCAGTCTTAGACCATTTAGTTATGGGGCCAATAGAATCTGAGGGCATAACCCAGTGATGGATGTTCACAATAAGCACCTGATCCCTTCTCAGCTCTGCCTCGCAGAATTCCTCTCTTCTTTCAAGACACAGCTTAAGACTTAACCTTCCACATGATGCCTTTCCTGATGCCCCCCAACTACTAATGTTCCCCCTAAACTACCTTGAGTTTATCAACTTCGAATTTATAATATATATTCATTCATGTAAACACATACAAGTATGTATTTAAACAAACATGTTCACACACATACACAGTGTCCTAAGAGTTCTAGTGCAGTTTTAAACTTTAATAGTTATATGAATATATGTGTGTATGTGGAAATATATGTGAATATATCACATTTGTATCTATAACTGCTTCTGTTGTTTTCCTCCTTAGATAATAAGTTCCTTTCAAGTAGATTTTATTCCATTGCATTAGAATTTGTTGATCAAGGAAAAGTCAACATCTGGGGTTTAACAAGATGGAGAGAGGTCTAACATATTTAAGAAAGATTTCATCAAAAATGATTAAAACAAAAGTTTTGGTGCTTGAAGAGGATAAAGAGCCACCTCAAAAAGTCCTCTAACCAAAGCAGCTCATTCCCTAAGAGTTCTAGATAGCGAAGGTTTTACAATAGAAACACCATCTGGAAGTGTTCAGGGCAAAGGTAGTATTGGGTGATATGTACCCAATGATAGGATTTTTTTTTACCTTGACTCCACATTAGGGACAAGAGTAGAGGATAGCATAGCTCAGAACTAGTGGTGGAGAGGTTGGGCTTATTTAGGAAAGCCTATCAGTAATTAATCCAAGAATATTGTAGGTACCACATCTTAAAATTGGCATTAAGGATAAAGTATAGACCTTGAATCAGGAAGACCTGTGTTGAAATCCTGCCTACTTATTTCAGGAAATCGGTGCTTTTTGTGTATCTTCTATGTGCAAAGTGCTGAGAAAACAAATCTTTGAGGAGCTTACAATCTAATGTTCTGTGGATAAATTCCTTAACCTCTCTAAGTCTCACTTTTCCCATCTATCAAATGGGAATGATACTTCCTATAGTACCCTACCTCACAAAGGTAAATATAATACACAAATGAGATAGGATAACTAAAATATTCTGCAAACATTAAAGTCCAATATAACCGTGCATCGTTATTACTATTTTTTACCATTAACAGCTAAATTCTGGCAAATGACTGGAACAGGGAGTTAGTCAGTCAGGAAGTATTTATTAAGAGGCAGGCACTGTGATGACTGTTGGCACCATTTCTGCAGTAAATCTCATGACCACTAGTTCAAAAAGCAATCTTATTACCACATAGGAACAAGGAAAAGAAGACTTGGGGTGGAGAGAAGAAAGAGGGACCCTGGAATCTGACAGAGGTCCCTGAAAGAAGAAGGTAAAACTGGGTAGGGGGGAATGGGAAACGGGCTTGGAGATGGGGGAGGGGAGTTGGGTTGAGAAGAGGGAGTCAGGGCCAGCAGCTAGTTCTTTGTATAGCACAGTCATGCTGGGGTTATTAAAAGGAAGAAGAATGAGACTCTGTATCTCAGCAGTGCAGGGCAGGAGTCATCAGCAGCGGTTATTAGAATCCTTTCCCCACCAGTGAAAGACACTTATCGCTCTTCATCAGCAAGGCTCTCTCGATATGAAAAGAAAAATCAACTTAACAGGTGGGGCCTATCCTTTCCCTATCACGTGAAAGGCAACTGGCAGCTGTGTCTAGACAGTCCCCAAGTCCCACTAGTATCCAGGGAGCCCCCACCCTAAAGTCAGGGGAATGGGGATTGGGAATGAGGATCTTCAGCCTCTACCAAGCTCCCCCCCCCCCAGGAACCTCTACCAAGCCCCCCTCCAGGTACCTAGGTCCATTATTAGGAAGGGCTATATAGATTCCCAAGTAGGAAATCTTCCAACTGAAATGCCATCACCTGAGTGGTATGTATGCCAGTGAAGACTAACAGCAGCGAGGGCCCCTAAACAAGAATTAATTAGGGTGAAGGGAGCACTGCAGCATGGCTGGAGCTTGCTGAAGGAGTCCCAAGTGGCAAAAACTTCATTGCGTCTGCTTTTGACCCTTTTGAAAAGATCAAACCTCAGAGGATTTAGTAGTGTGTCCAGGCCCGCTGAAGCCATGGCAATCCATACCCTTCATAAACACATGAAATGTTAGAACTGAAAGGGATCTGAGAGATCATTTTACAAATGAGGAAGATGAAGTCCCGAGGGATTGGGAGGTAGAGTGGGGAAGGAGGGAAATTGGGAATGATTTGTCCAAGGTCACACAGCATATAAGTGACAGAGCTGGGATTCCAACCAACCACAGACTTTCTTTCCCAGGAGGCCAGGGCTCTTCCATGATATCCACTGCTTCTTACAACCCTCAGAGATAGCAATCCTTTTTTTTTAGATTTTTCAAGGCAATGGGGTTAAGTGGCTTGCCCAGGGCCACACGGCTAGGTCATTATTAAGTGTCTGAGGCCAGATTTGAACTCAGGTACTCCTGACTCCAAGGCCAATGCTCTATCCACTGTGCCACCTAGCCACCCCCTGAGATAGCAATCTTCAGCTTGTGTCTTGCTATTTTGTGCTCTTTTGTCTTGTCCTTTGTCCCACTTACTAGCCAGCCAAAGAAGACCCTGACATAGGGTTTCTCTTCCATCTCAAGGACCTAGTATCTTCCCATTTCCTTAGCCCCTTTCTAACTGTATAGGGCTTCCTCCACAGCATAGAACCATAGTCCTATGACCTCATCCTTTCTTCTAATCTTATTTTTTGGTGGGGGGGGGCAGGCTTGGTGGAATCAGGATTAAGTGACTTGCCCAGGATCACACAAGTTGTGTCTAAGGTCGATTTGAACTCAGCTTCTCCTAACTCCAGGAATTAGTGCTCTATTCACTATACCATCTAGCTGCCTACTTTCTTTTTATGTCTTAAACCCAAATAATTCTAACTCTCACTTATTGGTCAACAGTATGTTCTGGGTAAGCCCAATTTGGTCATTTTATTAGGACCTGATTGGCTCAGAGTGAAATTAAATAGTCCTTGTTTCTGTCTGAAAGTAATGAACTCAAATCAGCCATATTACAGCATTAATAAAGTATTCTTTCAATCTCCCACCCAAGAATATTTGGGATCCTTCAAACCAATGACCCTAGCAGTAGATTCAGTCTCTCTCCTTAAATAGTTTTGGCCAGAAACTCTGAGTTTCTTCCCCTTCTGGATTGATTTTATTTTTTGACTATGCAAGAGGCCGTTTTCTGCCTCATTTTTTGTGCCTACTCTTAATCACTGAATGGGTGTTGCCTCAGTCAAACTGAGACCTGGGATAGACCTGAACTTAAAAAAGTCTCCCACTATACCCAGAGTCATCATATCTAGCCACTGGGATCCAGACAGCTCCTAAGGAGAAAGAGAGGCTGGTGACTTTACTTCTAAGTCACTTCTCTTTTCTAAGTCTCACTTTCTTCAACTCCAAAAATAAAAATGGGGACAATATCAGACAATCTAGTGGCTCAGGTTCAAATGATAGAATGTATATAAAGTACTTTGTATTTTGAAAGCATGTTTAACTCTAGGGAAAGAAGTTTCTGCCACCAATGCACAGCAGCAACTGTTCTGCAATTTTGAAAAATTGAATTTTTTCAGTTATTAAGGTTTTATTTTCCCCTTTCTTTCCCCTCTGCAATTAGTCTTGAGAGATGCTTGATTTTCCATGTTGCCCTTATTAACATATGTCAAAGGCAGGCAATACTTGAATCCAGGTCTTCCTGAACTCAAGGCCAGCTCTCTTATCAACTAGATTGTATTGCCTTTAATAAATGCTTGTTAAATTGAAATTAATTTGATGAGCAAGAGAAAAAGTCAGTTTTCTATTTACAACACACAGCAGTTGGGTTGGTTTCTACAGTCATCATATACCACATTTTTCTTTGCTGACTATAGTGCTATATAAATGTCTATTACTTTTATTATAGTTATCTTATCTGAGACTTTGCTTCTCCGATTAAATCCTTCCTTTCTAGCCTCTTAAATTTCTCAATTGGCCCTTTCTTCTCCCTCTTCAAAATACTCTAGGATCTGCTGTCTTGAAAAACGTCCTTCTGGTTGATGCGCCGACCCTTCTGGCTCTCTAGTCTAGTTAGTGATGGCCCCCCTTCCCTTGTCCCTTCCCCCCCTCTGCACTGTGCAGAAGAATCAGAGTTTTTTCCCTATCAAGACTGAAGGCAACTGTGCTCTTGCCCCTCCTCCCAGGGAAGCAACTAAGGAGGAAGTCTTCCCCCTGCCACTTGATGGAGGAGTAATGGATATTTCTGCTGGGCTCACAACCACAGGGAGCAGAGAGATGAACCAAGGCAGCATGGAGACAGCAGTAGCCCAGCAAGTGGGGAGCAGTCCCTGAGGCAAGCCAGGCTGGGGACCTACATAGAGATGGTGCAACCGGGAGCCACGCAGAGAAAGGAGTTGCATGCATGAAGAAAAGAGCCAATTCCAAAGCCAGACTCAGTCCTTCATTGAAGTCTTCCAAGCCATGGCCATTGAGGAATACCCTCCAGCTACACACACAGAGAGAGAGACAGACTGAATCTACTTCTAGGGTCATTAGTTTGAAGGGTCCCAAATATTCTTGGGTGGGAGATTGAAAGGATACTTTATTAATGCTGTAATATGGCTGATTTGAGTTCATTACTTTCACATTCATTTCTACCATGACTAAAAGCTTATTTTTCAATTCTTTTCTTTTTCTGAATCTACAGTTCTCAATCTTAGTATTGGGTGGGGAAGGGTCAGAATTGCCATTGGAAATTCCAACAGTTAGAACCCATACCCATGCCTGTCCATAGAGGGAGGGATTCATTGATTATTCATGCAACTAATTCCCTTTCCTTTTGCTGACAACTTCTTTAACATGTCACCTAGACTTACCCAGACAATTGCAATAGTCTCCAATTGGCTCTGATGTTTCCCCACTCCAATCCTCTCCAGACCTTCCAAAGTGATACTGAAGCGTGGGTCTGACTCTAAGCCAATAATACCCCCACCCCCAATAAACTTCAGTGTCTCTCTCTATCTCCAGAATCAAACATAAATTCTCTCATCTGGTAGTTAGAACACTTCACAACCTGGTTTGTTTATATGTTCTTCTTTCCCATCCACTCATTTTCTTCTTAATCCCCACAGCATGGCTTCTACCACTGAACCAAAACAACTTGCTAATAGGTTACCCATGATTTCCTTGCAAAATTCAATGGCCTTTTCTCAGTTCTCATGTTTCTCATAGTGTCTCTGCCTCCAGGCACTCCCACTCCAATTCATCTTGCACAGTGGTACAGACTAGTCTTCCTAAGACAATTCTCATCATATTGTTCCCCTCCTCAAGAAACGTTAATGGCTCCCTATCGTCTAGTTTATCATCTGAACTCTCTGCCTGATCTCTCTGCTTTCACTGTACAAAGAACACTCAAGTGGAGTCTTCTAGGATAAAATAAGAATTCTTCGGTATTCACAGGGACGTGATGATTAACCCCTAAGGGAGGATGGAGGGAACCCTGGGAATATAGAACTCTCTTAGGGTGTATAAGGGTTCTGGCACATCATGATATTTGCTTTAGCAGTCTACTTTCCTTTGCACATATCATTTTCATACAAGGAAAAGCAGACTAAACTTAATATTATGGTCATACTTAAAGGGGAAAAGAAATGACAAGATAGACTTGCAAGGCTTGTGTCTGGAATGGGGAAGAAACAGACCCACCTCTTGACCTTAATGATGGTGATGACATTATGTATTCATTAGAGTGTTCATACATTTTAGGGCTGACTGGTGCCAACTCATTAATCTCACTGCCCATCACTGCCCAGTTGCCAGGGATGGTGGCAGGGAGGGAAACTGAAAGAGGTTTTCTGACTCTTCAACAAAGAATTATTGAGGGGAGCACAGTGAATAGAACACCAGCCCTGGATTCAGGAGGATCTGAGTTTAAATGCACTCTCAGAGCTTGGCATTTACTAGCTGTAAGCATCCCTGAGCAAATCACTCAATTCCTATGCCCTTGCAAAGGAAAAAAAAAGATCTATTGAGTACCTAAAATGTTCATATCATTGTTGTGTAAAAGGGAGGAATCCATAACCCTTGTTTTTTTTTTGTTTTTGTTTTTGTTTTTTTGGGTTTTTTTGCAAGGCAATAGAGTTAAGTGGCTTGCCCAGGGCCACACAGCTAGCAATTATTAAGTGTCTGAGGCCAGATTTGAATTCAGGTACTCCTGACTCCAGGGCCGGTGCTCTATCCACTTGTGCTACCTAGCCACTGCCCCCTTGTTTCCTTTTTTAATCAGGATGAGTTATAGGTATTCAATTAAACAATTAAAAAACTCATTTATTTAGTGCCTTTTACAAGGAAAACATTATACTAGATACTAGGAACACAAAGACAGATGTAACTGTCCCTGCCTTTAGGAAGCATACTTTCTAGGGCAAGTCATACAAAGATATGTACAAATAAGAATGAAAGAATATATGTCCCTCAGTCTATATGCTCTACTTATCTGCCTCATGATAAGAGTTAGAATCCTTTTCACATCATAACTCCTGAGCCCCCCCAACCAGTGAAATTTGTGTAGTTTATCATTCAACCATAGAATACATTTTATCTAAATATCAGTGTCACACATTTCTTCCTCCTCTTTGCAGGTGGAAAAGTAACTCAGACAATCCTAACTGGGAATTTCCAACAATCATATGCACAGCTGCCTTGGGTTAGTTTCAGGATAAATCCCCAATGTAAAGTTTTTTAAAATGTAAATATAATAACATCTTAGTAATCCCTGAGCCCCCTCACCCATGAATACAAGCACACTTAGTGGGAAGAATGGAATTTTATAAGATGATCATAATACAGAAACATTTGGGAAACACAGCATATGTGTTCAAAAATATGTATAAATAGGACATACATTCATGGGGCAGAAACTCAAGCCTCTGACACTCTCAAGATGCTGGTGTCTTCTACTGATGGCATTATGTAGCTCTCTGCTGCACCAGTCTAAAGTGTTCTCTGATCCAATTGATTATCAACTCAACCTATTCTCTGGAGAGAATGGTTCCAAGTATGGGAAATAGCTTGTGCAAATATATGAAGATGGGAAATGGGACTTTTGAGTTTGGGAATCAGTTAGTAATTAAGCCTTGCTGGAATGTAGAGTTTACAAAGGGGAGTCATATGGAATAAAGCTACCATGACCTTGGATATGAGTTACAATATTTCTAGGACTCAGGTTTCCTGTCTATAAAATGTATTGTGTGTGTTATGATATAAACATAGAACTGGATATTCTCTAAATAAAAGTCAGATTGTGGCAGGCCTTAAATTCCAGGAGGAGGAGTTTGAATTTTATTCAAGAGACAATAGGAATCCAGTGGTAGTTTTTGAACAGGGAAATGATATTTGGTCAGACTTGTGGGGTTAACTCTAGTTAAAAAGAAATGATTCTCAGGGGTGGCTAGGTGGCGCAGTAGATAGAGCACCGGCCCTGGAGTCAGGAGTACCTGGGTTAAAATCAGGTCTCAGACACTTAATAATTACCTAGCTGTGTGGCCTTGGACAAGCCATTTAACCCCATTTGCCTTGCAAAAAAAAAAACCCTTAAAAAAAAAGAAATGGTTCTCAAAGTACAGTCTATGAAGTTTCTTAAGAATGACAGAGGGTGGAAGGGGTGGCTAGGTGGCACAGTGGATAGAGCACCGGCCCTGGAGTCAGGAGTACCTGGGTTCAAATCTGGTCTCAGACACTTAATAATTACCTAGTTGTGTGGCCTTGGGCAAGCCACTTAACCCCATTTGCCTTACCAAAAAAAAAAAAAAAAAAGAATGCCAGAGGGAATAGATGGTGGCCTATTATTGAATAGCATTAATATATATTCAATCAACACTTATTAAGCTCCTTGCAGTCACCCAAATTGACAACCTTAATGCTGAACTTGATTCCTCACTCTCATTCAGCTGATAGTCCGGATCAGTTGCCATATTATGCCCACAGCATCTCTCACGGACATCTTCTTTCTATTCACACAGTCACAATCCTAGTTCAGACTTTGTTCACCTCTCCTCTGGACAATCGCCACAACTTCCAGTTCCCTCAGTCTCCCCTCTCTTTAATTCATTCTAGACAGCTTCCAGACTGATATTCCTGAAGAGCAGACTTGATCACATCCCTTCTACTATTCAATAACCTTCAATGGTTCCCTATAACAATTCAGAGATCAAATATAAACTTTTCTATTTGGAATCTAAACTTCTTCCCCACCTCACATTCTAGTCTTATTACAACATTGCCCTCCTCCACACATTAGAGGGTCCATCCAAACTGGTCATCTTTCTGTTCCTCATACATAACATTCCACTTCTTGCTTCTGGTGACTGTCCTTCATGCCTCAAAAACACTTCCTCTTTACCACTGTCTCTTGGAATCTCTGGTCTTTCTAACTCAACTCCCATGCTACCCTCTGAAGGAGGCCCTTCCTGAACCCTCCAGGTTTTAGGACCTCTCCTTACCCCCAGGTAACCTTTGTTTTCTGTGTCCTATAGATACCTGGGTTGTCTTCCTGTGTGCTTACATATGTGCATGCTATCTCTCTGCATTGCTTCCCCCATTACAATGTAAACTCCTGGAGGATGGAAACAGTTGGGCTTTTGAACTTGCAATTAGTTAATTGTACCAGCATCTAACACAGTGTTTGGCATATTGGAGTTTAATAAATACGTGTCGCTTGACTGAAACTCCTGTTTTTACTATCTACATTATGCTAAGCTCTGAGCTTAGCATACAAGGGTATGCTTAGATACAAGGGTAAATAAGACCCAGTTCCCACACAGTTACATAATTATAATGCAAATGTAACATTCATGTTCCATTCACTCTGGAATTCCCATGGGTTACTGGGTTAAGTATAAGGGTAAGATATGACTCACCCTCTATACAGTATAGACACTACTAATAGAATAAGCAGGAACCATAAATCAAATGGCAAGTTATTTAATTGATATAGACTAAAAAAATAAATAAGAGGAAAGTCAAGCAGCAGAAACACCACCAGTGGCCCCACACACAAGTAGGTACAACTTCCCACAAGGGGAAGGGGAATGGAATAAATATTTATATAGCACCGATTGTATGGAGGCACATGGCCAGGATAGAGCACTGGCTCTGGAGTCAGGAGGACCTGGATTCAAATCCAGCCTTAGATACTACTCAGCTGGGTGACCCTGGGCACGTCACTTAGCCCTGTTGCCTCAGTTTCTTCATCTGTAAAATGGTCTGGAGAAGGAAATGCAATATATTTCCCAAGAAAACCTCAAAAGGTCATGAGAAATCTGACATGACTAAACAATGATAGCATTTGCCAGGCACTTTACAAATATCATTTGCCAGTGAGGGAGATGTTCGAGTCTCCTTCCTGAGCAAATCCTAAGTTAGGACAAGTGAGTTACATTTCCCTCTCTTCTGCCTTAGCTTGCCTTTTCCTATTCCAGCAGCTTCCAGAGCCTCCCTTCTTCTAGAATCTAGAGGTACCCAAGGTTTTCTTTATTTGCACTAAGGTTTTATTTGCACTATATGTTTCTGCTCTGTGATTATTTGATTACATGTTGTCTTGTTCATGAAAATGTAAGCTCCTTGAGGGTAGGGAGAATTTTTGCCTTTCCTTGCCTTTCAGTGACAAATCCTAGTCTCTTACTAATGTAGAGAAATGAGTGAATGAGTGATTGCCAATCCCCCTCTAATCACATTGGTGACAAATCTTTTTTGAGACTGAGAACAAAGAACATCCCTGTTTGCCTTTTCAGTTCCAATGACATCCCTCAGTAATTAGTACCAGATCACATAAATCAACAAGTATATATTAAATCCTAATTATCTGCCAGACACTAGGTTTATTTAGCTTGGAGGTCCAATGAACCTTTTTTTTTTTTTTTTAGGTTTTTGCAAGGCAATGGGGTTTAAGTGGCTTGCCCAAGGTCACACAGCTAGGTAATTATTAAGTGTCTGAGGTCAGATTTGAACTCAGGTACTTCTGACTCCAGGGCTGGTGCTCTATCCACTGCACCACCTAGCCGCCCCCCAATAAACCTTTAAGAAGACTCTTCTAGAAACTTTGGAAGAAGGAAGGCAAGATTAATCTCTTCTAGCATCTCTACAGCTGTGGCAAAACTCACATCCCCCTGAAACATGGCAAGTGCCTGAGTGGACTGAAGAAAGGACTGTGTAAGCTCCAAAGGTGATGAAGTTCTCAACTTCAGGGTTTTTTGGTGGAACCTGTATTCAAACTGGGTCTCAAAGGAGGATTAGGATTTCAACAGAGGAAGAGAAAGGGACCAGGTGGGAGCTAAAGGACAGGGCATTTCAGAAAAGTATGAAGTATGTTAGGGGACCACTGAGTAGACTAGTTATAGCTGGAGCATATTAGCCATTCTTTATGGGCACTGAAGCAGCATAGAATAGAAAAAACACAATTGGACTGGGAATCAGGGGGACAAAGGATCTCTGTCTCTAACTTCTGATTTGGGGCCTGACAAAGAACATATCTGAGGCTCAGCATCACTGTCTATAAAATGTCTTAGAGGTAAGGAGGGGGCCATTGAACTAAAGGTTCTCCAAGCTCATAAATCCATTAACACTCTGTCCCAGTCTGTTGCAGCTACTTTGGGACTTAAAGACTTTCACAAAAGTGCCAGACTGGCCAGTGATGCTAAAAGCCTTTATTACAGGAACATTTTAACTCAAACAAGGGAAGACATCACACTTAACCTTAGACACCCTGGGGCCTGCGTCATGAAGGAGACAAGGACAAGGGAAAAGGGGTTCAGTAAAGATAATTCTGGGTTTTTGTTGATGGACTTTAAATGTAAGCATTTTTAGACCACAGAAGAATATAGAACCACAGAAGGATTAAACCATAGAGGGCTTTGAGTGCCCCTACTCAATAAACTCCTGTAACTCCCTATTGTCTCCAGGATCAAAATCAAAATGCTGTGTTTGTCGTTCAAAGTCCTTCATGACCTTACCCTCTCTCACCTTTCCAATCTTTTTTGCACATTTCTCCCCAGCATGTACTTTTCAATTCAGAGACATTGGCCTCCTGGCTGTTCACAAACAAGACATCTTTCTACTAAAGCATTCTCTCTGACTGTATTGGCTCAGAGTGAATGTAAATAGCAATTGCTTCTTTTTTGGCCCAGAAACTCTGATGGTGTGTCCCTTATTGTTTTTTTAAAACTATGTAAAAGAGACCATTCTTTGCTTCAATTCTTTCTTACCTGCCTTAAGCACCAAATGTATGTTACCTCAATCAAACTGAGACCTATTAAAGGTCTTAACTTAAAAAGTCTCCTACTGCATCCAGGGCCTCCTTCAATCATCCTAATCTATCTCTTGCCTCTGGATCCAGATGGTTCCAAAGGAGAAAGTGAGGCCAGTGATTTTACACAGACTCCCTCACTTAAATTGAATTCAATTGCAAGTCAAGATATATTCTTCCTCATGTTAGGGTCCTCCTCGAGAAGGAAGGACAAACAACCTATGTGAGTAATAGGAGTTGCTCCACTGCTGGCCAGTTGAGCAACACAAATCCTTCCCTCCCTCCCTTCCTTCTTTCTTCTTTTCTTCCTTCCTTCATTCCTTCTTTTTTCCTTTTCTTCTTTCTTTCTTTATTTTCTTTCCTTCTTTTTTCTTTGCTTCTTTCTTTCTTTTTCTTACTTTCCTCCTTTCTTTCCTTTTTTTCTTTCCTTCTTCCCTTCTTCTTTCTCTCCTCCTCCCTTTTTTCTCTCTTGCTTTCTTTCCTTCCTTCTCTCTTTCTTTCCTTCATTCTTTCTTCCTTTCATTCCTTTTTTCTTTCCTTCTTTCTTTTTCTTCCTTCCTTCCTTTTTTATTTTTCTTTCCTTCTTTCTTTTTTCTTTCTTCTTACTTTCCTCCTTCTTTCCTTCTTTCTTTGCTTCTTTCCTTCCTTCTTTCCTTATTTCTCTCCTCCTCCCTTCTTTCTCTTTCCCTCTTTCTTTTTTCTCTTTCATTCTTTCCTTCCTTTCTCTCTTTCTTTCCTTCCTTCTTTCTTGATTCCTTCTTTTCTTTCCTTCTTTCTTCCTTCCTTTCTGCCTTTCTACCTTTCTTTTTATCTACCTTTCTATCTTTTTTCTTTTTTGTACCATTCTTTCTTTCTCTAGCCTTCCTCAACCCCTCTTAATTCCAGTGTCTTTTCTCTGTTGATTATTTCTTATTTAACTTATTATGTGCCTGTTTGTTTATATTCGTTTCTTTGTTGTCTCCCTCATTAGATTGTAAGCTACTTGAGGTCAGGGACTGTTTTTTGCCTCTTTTGATATCCCCAGCATTTAGCACAGTATCTTGAACACAGGGGTCACTTAATAATGTTGATTGATTGATTGATAGAATACAATTCTCACATTTTATAGATGAGACAACTGAAATCTAGGGAGGCTGAGATCACACAACAAACAAATGTCTGTGTTAGAATTTGAACTCAGGTCTTCCTGATTTCAAGTCCAGGATATACAACTTAGCTGCTTCACAATTTGACAACAAAGCTGCAAGAGGATGCTCTTAAAAGCATAGAGCAGTTACACAAGCTTTAGTTACTTCTCCTAGTTTGCTTGGGTTACACACTCTACCCCAAGTTACTCTGAGATGAGGGGATATAGTTTATAGGGAGTAAGAAAGTATGTGAAGTTGGGGGGGGGGAAGTTCCACCTAAGAGAATATGATTATGTCACAGGGTTGGTTAGAGAGACCAGGACCATCTTAGTCATGGAGTGGCAGTTTCCAGAATGGAAGATCCTAGAAAAGAGGGTGCATGGATGTCAGAGAAGGAATACATCTAATACAGAAACAGTCTGTTGAAAACAAGCATGGGTCTCAGATGCAACCACTAATATGGGAGCCTTAAACCAAAGCACTGATTCTAGAAATCCCTTATTATAGCAGAAAAGTGACTGTGTATGGGGAAGAGTCAGGGCATGGAGGGAAGATTGGTCAGCATTATAATTAATCTGTTAATACATAGCTATACTCACAGATGTTAGTTTGTCAGAGTTGATGACCTGGTCTAGCCTACAACAGAACATAAGTCAAGTGAGTTTGTAGAGTAAGAAGGATCATAAGACAGGGAAATTGGATGTGGAGGAAACTTGGAAGTCATCTAAACCAACCCTTCATTTTATAGATGAGGAAGCTGAGGTCCACAAAAGTGATGTCACTCACCAAAGGTCATACAGGCAGTGAGTATTGTTGTTGGTGATTCATTTCAGTGTCCAACTTTTCCTGATCCCATTTAGGGTTTTCTTGGCAAGGATACTGGAGTGGTTTGTTGTTTCTTTCTCCAGTTAATTCTACAGATGAGGAGCTATTAAGTTTCTGAGGTTGGATTTGAACTCAGGTCTATCTGACTCCAAGCCCAGCACTGGGCCACTAGCCACCCTACCCAACAGAAACTGGGTCCTATGATTCCAGAATCCAGTATTCTTTTCACTAAAGTACACTTCTCCTTTAAGAGCATTTTGGAACACAAGACTCAGGGAGGACCTCAGTCTACCAGGGACCCAAGGATTAGAAAAATAGGAGAGGCTTTGGAGAGAGAACATAGGAATCTTAGACTTTACTTACTGTACCATTTTTTCCCAGAGGCTCGTTGTGATTTCACAGTTTGTTGACCAACCATCAGAACCTTTGTCAGGTCATTAGAGATGACTTCCAACTGTAAAATTGTGTTAATGACCCCAAGAAAGATCTTTACTTGCAGACTGGGGGGTTGGAATGGTGATATCTGGCATGAGGAGACTTAACTGCAAGCTGAATTCAATAGAATGGAAAGTCTAGGAGACTTTGAAGTGAATGTAGAAGACAAGGGAATTGTTTGTTGGAACTGCAGGACCTAGGAACCAGGTTTCACAGTGCAGTCGATCAATACTGTTCTTTCTAAGGAAACAAACAAAATCAATGCCAGTTGCTCCAGGGCTTTGAGCAGATCTGGAAGCAACAGGCCAATGTATACATAGCTAGGAGGTTCCACAGCAGCAGTACCCCAAAGTGTGCCAGGCCTACAGGCCTCATGAAACCCCTACCTTGTTCATTGTGCACACACTGAGTAGCCACCTCTGGCACTAACGTAAAACCAGTTCAGTCTCCAAGACTACTTATTGCAATGTCATTGAAAGGTAGAACTGAAAAGAGTCTTAGAGCCCAAACTTCCTCTCAAGGAAGGCAAGGTTCTCCTCCATAGTATTCTGGATAAATGGCCATCCAATCTCTTCTTGTTTATCTGTAGTGATGGGATGCTACTCATTACTGCATATGGCATTCCAGTTAAGCAACTTGCCCAGAATTACACAACTAGTAAATGTCTGAGGCTGAATTTTAACTTAGGAAGATGAATCCTTACTCCAGGCCACTTACACTACCTAGCTATCCCAATAGTCCCTTAAAAGTCCCAGTAGTATCCATTCTGATCTTAGCTCCAAATCTAGACACTATCTCTATCCTGTGCTATCAGTCAATAAGCCTTTATCAAAAACTTACTCTTTCCAGGAATTGTGCTTAGCACTATGAATATACATAGAAGCAAAAAGAAAGTCCCTATCCTCAAGGAGCTTACATTCTATCAGGAAGATAATATACAAGAGGAAACTGAGGAGAAAATGAGACTGAGGAGGAAGTTAGCCAGCACTAGAGATAATATGGAGATGTTTGCCATGCAGCCTGGTGAGAAATAAAGAGATGGCTGACCCAATGAGCTCCTAAAATAAACTCCTTCCTTAATTGGAGGTACTGTGGCAGGTGATCCCTTCTGAAGAGGGGTTACAAAGGTTCAGGGTTCTCTTGAAGTATGAATTCTGAGGCCAAAGTGGTCTTCCAGGATAAGGAATGACTTGGAGCATTATGGAAGAGTCAGGATTACTGACTCTGGGGAATGATGCTGGCATGCTGTTGGGAAGACGGGGACTCCAAGATCCTGCAGACTCTTCTGAACTCCCAAGGTCTTCTTTAACCCAAAGTGGTAGGAGATGGGGAAGGTCAAAACGGAAGTCAAACCAATTCAGACAATTCCTCCTCAGGGATATTTTGGAAAGCCAAAATGCTTTAGTTTCTGGAATGACTTCCTTCTCAACTTGATCAATAATTTATAGATGATCACTGGGTCATGGCCAAGTTTCCTCAGCCTATCCAAACATGATCCCTGTATAGAAGCATTCCATTTCTGAAGGACTGTTCCCAGCTTGTAAAAAGACCCAGAGAAGGAAATTACAAACCATTCCAGTATCTTCACCTAGAAAACCCCAAATAGGGTCATAAAAAGTCATACATGAGTAGAAAATGACAGAGTGACAAAAAGGAAACATTCCTTGGCATTCTATGAATGGGGTGGGGGAGACTTCTAAGAATCAGGAACTATGTACCACCATTTTGTCATGGGTACCCTCTGAACTGAAGTTTATTTATTCCAGAACTCTATGTACTTGTAGGAAAGTGTGTCACAGATTTGGGGGGGGGGGGATATTTCATGCTGCCGATTCTTACAATATCATCTTAGTAAATATCCCTTTCCAAAAACCTCCTGGATAAATAATTCTCAAATAATAATCTTGGAGCAAAGCACACAGTGGAGACTTGAGTCAATGTCATTAGAGTATCACCCTGACTGCTTAGGGGCTGCCTCTAGAATCCTGAAGGAGAGGTGCAGCCAAGTTCTGGGCACCCAGGATTCATTTATGAGAATATGAGTGGGAATAAGGACCCTCAGAGGCTATGCAGGTTATGCACATGTATCTCTATGTGTACACTGTTGAATCCTTTAGAGCAGACATTGTTTGATTTTTGAATCTGATTTCCCAGCACCTTGCATGGGGCCTGGCAGAGTGTAGTTCTCTAACAAATGCTTGTTGATTGATTGATTCATTGATGGATGTGGTCTGACTGGCACATAGTACAGCTGAACAATTACTTCTTAATGGATACACTTTACCAGAGGTATCAGCCATGCAGCTCTAGGACTGGACACAGCTCTCAACTCCTGAGTACAATTGAACCAGATTAAAATGTAATTGGGAAATATTTAGCAAAAGAAATAAAAATATAATGAAACATAGATAAAATTCAAATGTAGTTTTAAGTCACAATGCTGCTGGCATCCTGCTGGATGTTTAGTGTCTCCTTGTTTCTATTTGAGTTTGACCCCATTGACTTAATCCAATCCTAACCACATTCTTCTGCCCTGGTATGGTCATATCCAAGACCTCCAAGTGGCAAAGTAATAAGGCCGTGCTAGATTTAAAATCAGGAGAGATGGGTTCAAATCTTGCCTTTGTCACTCTGTGTGAACTTGGACAAACCAGTTTTCTTTGGGTTGTAGTTCCTCATCTCAGAAACAAAGAGATTGGACTAGATGACCTCTAGCAAGGGATATGCTAGTAAAAGGTCAATAACCAGCTCTCCAAGGGAAAAAATGTACATAGGACACTCCTAATTTTGTTCTGCATTTCACCACTTTAAGTCTAGACAATCAAACAAACAATAAATCATGCCCAGATTTCCACATTTGAAAATGTAATTACTGGTTCTCAAAAAGCTGGTCTAGTTCACCCCTGCCTCTACATAATCTTTTTTTTTGGGGGGGGGTTTTCGCAAGGCAAATGGGGTTAAGTGGCTTGCCCAAGGCCACACAGCTAGGTAATTATTAAGTGTCTGAGGCTGGATTTGAACCCAGGTACTCCTGACTCCAAGGCCGGTGCTTTATCCACTACGCCACCTAGCCACCCCTCCTCTACATAATCTTTAACAATGTTGCTTATGATATAGATCTTCAAAATTCCACTCCCCAATCTTTTTCTTTAGTTTAGTCTTTCTTTTTCAGTCATGTCTGACCCTTCATCATCCCATTTGGGGTTTTCTTGACAAAGATAATGGAGTAATTTTTCATTTCCTTCTCCAGTTCATTTGACAAATGAGGAAACTAAGGCAAATAGGGTTAAATGATTTATCCAGGGTCACATAATTAGTAATTATCTGGAGCTGAATTTGAACTCAGGAAGATGAGTCTTCCTGACTCCAGACCCAGGACCCTTCTAAACTTCTACCTCTCTCATTCCCTCATACTCAGCCTTCTTATTGACTTTGGCTTGACCTTCAGTTCTTTTCCCCCATCTCTATTCTCCCAGCCTACCTCCCTATACTCTAGCTTTCCTCATTTTCATCTGAAGTTTTGACCCCATGATCTCCCACTTTCATTCAAAAGCTCACACCAATTAAGTGCCTACTGTGTGCAGAGCATTGTGTGAGGGGCTGGGAACTTTGTTTCACTAGCAACTATCCCAGAATCCCTTGTCCCTGTGCTTTTGCTGTCTCTGATCCACAAATCTTTGTCTTCTGAGTAACTCCCATTGCTCAGTTTTTCTGCTACTACCCTAAGGCTGTGGATCATCCCTGGAGAAAATCACAAAATTGAACTGATTTCACCCAGTAAAAATTTATGGCATATAACCTTAGTTGAGCCTTTGGCACTACTTGACAATCCTTCTCTGTCTCTATCGATTCCCTATCTTATTTCCTACAATGACTGTTCCAAACATTTTCTTCTCCCCTTTCACCCCAACTGGCCCTCTATTCTTTGCATTTATAATAGATGGCCTAGGTTTTTCTTCTTTGAGAAACAGAAGTCCTCCATTGTGAGCTTGCTCAATCCTCCTGCCCTTCCTCAGCACCATCAGTCACTCTATCTTCCCTCTAGTCATAGTGAAAAAGAGTGTTCTTGCTTCTCACTAAGGCTTATCCCTTGAGCCCATTCTCTTTTGCTTTCTCTAGAACCTCACTCTAGGCTGGGATACTCTTCCCACTCATCTCTATCTCTTGACTTTCTTCAAGACTCAGCTCAAATCCCACCTTCTGCAGAAGACTTTTCTAGGTCTCCTCCACCTCTCCATCCCCACTCCCAATCCATGCACACCAGGGTATTTCCTCTCAGACTATCTTCTACTAAGATTGTTTATATATTGGATACACAATTTTTCATGTTGTTTTCACAATTAGAATATGAATCTTCAGGGTAAGGGCTGTTTTTGGCTTTCTTTGTATCCTCAGACTTAGCATATGGTAATTAATCAATAATTAATAAATGTAATCAATAATTGTTTGTTATTAATTTGGATAACTAGGTGATACAAGGTATAGATGGGCCTGGAGTCAGGAAGATGGATCTTCCTCAGTTCAAATCTGGCCTCAGGAAACTTAACTAACTGCATGATCCTGGGCAAGTTACTTAACCTTGTTTGCCTCAGTTTCCTCATCTGTAAAATAAACTGAAGAAGGAAATGACAAACTATTCCAATATCTCTGTCAAGAAAACCCCAAATGGGGTTAGAAAAATTTGGTCACAACTGAAAAATGGCTGAACAACAAGACTTAACCTCAAGTCTTCCTAACTCTGGTCCAGTATTCTAGAATCTACTAGCTCCCTAGTTACTTCTAGCTGCCTTGGAAAGGGGTAGCTCTGGATCTCTAATCTACCTGAGTGGACTCATTTGCATCTACTTAAGGAGGTACTGTGCATTGCTTGATTTCTGAGTTCAAGATAGACTGTAATCATGCCAAATAAGAAAATGAAGTGTGGGAATACTAACCAGTATTCATAAAAATTGGAATGACAATAATTAATATATATTGCAGCATGAGATAGTGGATACAGGATCAACACTAGCATCAAGGAGACTAGGTTTCAGGTCATGCCTCTGATAAATACTAGGTAGGTAATGAACAGCAAGTAATTTAACCATTTTCTCTCTGCTTTGGTAGAAGATATTTCTCCACTGAGAAATCTCTACACAGATGAAATCAGCTACAAACCATTGCTACTTCACACACTAAAAAAAAATTATTGGCATATAGATAGCACTATATGATTTATATAGTACTATATATACAGTATCTCTTTTTCCTCCAAGTGCTTAATGATTATGAGTTTTTCCCCCCCTAAATACTTATTAACCTCTTATTTGATAAAACATTCTAAAATTTTTGACAGGCACTTGGGCAAGTCATTTAACCTCTCTTTGCCTCAGTTTCCTCACCTGTAATAGAGCATAGCACCTAACTTGCAGGGATTCTGGTGGGTCAAATGAGATTACATATCCCTCTCTGTATTCTGCAAATCTTAAAGAGTTATAGAAATGTTCGCTATTATTATAATTTTTCTAATTTGTCAGAGATTAATTTTATTTATAGGTTTGCATGCTTCGTTCTTATTTTTAAAAATTAGAACAACATTTGTCCATCTTTAATCTTCTGGCACATTTCTCATTCTCAAAGATTTCTCAGAGAATAGTAGCAATAGTCTGAGATCTCTTCTTTAAGCCCCTTTACCTCCTGGGCTGTAATTTGACCGAACCTGCACACTAGAAATCATTAAAGTGGATGGGTAGAGCCAAGATGGACAGCAGAGACAAGAGTGACAGGAGAAGATTCTCTCTTAGTTGCTCTCTCTTTCTAATATTTCAAACCTTATAAACTAAAGACTAACTAAATTTTTGAGAGACAGAACCCACAAAGGGATTCAGTGAGGCAGTTCTCCAGCCCAAGATAACCTGGAAAACAGTGGAAAGGCTCTGCTCCATGGTGTTAGAGGGGCGGCCTCCAGAGTGAAGGAACTTCAGCCTCCCAGAGGCAGCCTCAGGGCACCTGGGAGCCGGGCTCGTGGAAGTGGGGGCAGTTTCCTGACCTACACCCCAGGGAGCACCAGACACAACTTGGAAGATCAGCGGAGGGCCCTCTGCCAGAGGGAGCATGTGAAGCCCAGCAAGCAGTATGGCCCAGCTGCCCAGATCCAAGAACCAGAAGCAGGTGAAGCTGGTAAGCAGGAGCCCCTGGGCAACTGAGTCTTGAGTGCTCAGCCTACCAAAGGTAGGAGAGAGACTTCTGAGGTCCTCTGTACCTGGAGTAAGACTCTGGGACTCTGACCACATTCAGATCCTGATCACAGCCTAGGTCCCCCATAGAACAGCAGCCCCCCCCCCCCCCTCAGCCCCATGGCAGAGGGGAATGCTTGTGGTCATTCACAGACCAAGAGGGAAGACAGAGTTTCACACATGGAGATCCTTGTGGGGGGGGGGGTCCCAATAATATTCAAAAGCTCAGGAAGCACCGCAAAACCAGGCCCATGCTGGGGAAATGAGTAAATGGGGGGGGGAAAGGAACACCATTGAGAAATACATCGTCTATGATCCCAAGAAAGATCAAAAGACTCAATCTGAAGATGAGTAAGTACAAGCTCCTGCATCTAAAGACTCCAAGAAAAATGAAAATTGGGCTCAGGCTATGACAGAGCTCAAAACAGATTTTGAAAATCAAGTGAGGGAGATAGAAGAAAAATTGGGAAGAGAAATGAGAGAGATGCAGGAAAAACATGAAAAAGAAGTCAGCAGCTTAGTCAAGGAGATCCAAAAAATTGCTGAAGAAAATAGCATGTTGAAAAACAGCATAGGTCAAATGGATAAAACAGTTCAAAAAGTTGTTGAGGAGAAGAATGCTTTAAAAATCAGAATTGGCCAGATGGAAAAAGAAATAAGAAAGCTCTCTGAGGAAAACAAATCCTTCAGATATAGAATGGAACTGAGGGAAGCTGCTGACTTTATGAGAAATCAAGACACAATACTTCAAAACCAAAAGATTGAAAAAATAGAAGAAAATGTGAATCATCTCATTGAAAAACAACTGATCTGGAAAACAGATTCAGGAAAGATAATTTAAAAATTATTGGGATACCTGAAAGTCATGATCAGGAAAACAGCCTTGACCTCATTTTTAAAGAATTCCTACAGGAAAATTGCCCAGATACCCTAGAAGCAGAAGGCAAAATAGAAATTGAGAGAATCCACCAATCTCCCCCAGAAAAATATCCCAAAAAACCAACCCCCAGGAATATTATAGCCAAGTTCCAGAACTCCCAAGTCAAAGAGAAAATATTACAAGCAGTCAGAAGGACACAATTCAAATATTGTGGAGCTACAGTCAGGATCACACAGGACTTAGCAGCAACTACATTAAAAGCTTTTAGGGCTTGAAATATAATATTCCAGAAGGCAAAAGAGCTCAAAATACACCCAAGAATCAACTACCTAGTAAAATTGAATGCCTCTTCCAGGGAAAAAGGTGGATTTTCAACGAACCAGGGGAATTTCAAATGTTCCTGTTAAAATGGCCAGAGCCGAAAAGAAAGTTTGATTTTCAAATACAGGATTCAGGTGAAGCATAGAGAGTGGAGGAGAAGGGTAAAATATGAGGGACATAATGATGATGAACTACATGTATTCCTGCATAGAAAAATGATACTGATAATACTCATATGGACCTTCTCATTTAATAGAGCAGGTAGAAGGAGCTTATATTAATGAAGCATAGGAAAGAGCTGAATTTGAAGATATACTATAGTGTAAAAATGGAGTCAATGGCTAAAATGAAAATGTGATGGCAGTAAGAGAAAGGAGAGGTGGAATAGGCTTAGATATTTCATATAATAAGATTTTTTATTACAATTAGTTATTGCAATGATATGGAAGGGGGAAGGCAAGGGGGAATGAAGTAACTTTCGCTCTCATCAGAGGTGGTTAGGAGAGGAAACAGCATATACACTCAATGGGGTATAGACATCTAGAGTAAGAAGGAGAGGAGGGGAACAGGGGGAAGGGGGGGTGTGAGTAATGGAGGAGAGGGTGGACCATGGGGAGAGAGTGGTCAGATATAACACATTTTCTTTTTTACTTCCTACAAGGGGCTGGGATTGGATGGCTTGTCCGGGACTATATAGGGCTGGGTAGATCTTGGGCCTAAGGGGTGGTATTTGGGCTTGGGGCCTCTTGGCCCCAGGGCTGGGGATCTGTCTGCTGTGCCACTTAGCTACCTTATGGCATATTTAAGAAGAGGGACAGAGTAAAAGGAGAGAGAAAATATAGTATTTGGTAGTGGGGAAGTAAGAACGGAGGGAGTTATGATCAGCAATGGCAACAGTGGAAAAATATGTAAGTAGTTTTTGTGATGGACTTATCATAAAGAATGTGATCCAGAGGTAGCTAGGTGGTACAGTGGATAAAGCACCGGCCCTGGAGTCAGGAGTACCTGAGTTCAAATCCGGTCTCAAACACTTAATAATTAGCTAGCTGTGTGGCCTTGGGCAAACCACTTAACACCATTTGCCTTGTAAAAACCTAAAAAAAATAAATGTGATCCACCCATGGCAGAGATGGAGGTGTTGGAACACAGACCGAAGCACATTATTATTATTATTATTATTATTATTATTATTATTATTATTATTATTGTTATTATTTGGGGGGTGCAGGGCAAATAGGGTTGGGTGGCTTGCTCGGGGGTGCACAGCTGGTTGATTGTTGGGTGGCTGAGGCCGAATTTGGACCAGGTACTCCTGGCTCCAGGACCTCTGCTTTGTCCGCTGTACCACCTGGCTGCCCCTACTACTACTACTACTACTACTACTACTATTATTATTATTATTATTTTATTTTATTTTGGGGTGGTTTTTTTTTTTTTGGTTTTTTCAGGGCAATGGGGTAGGGATGGCTTGCCCAGGGTCACACAGCTGGGTGATTGTTGGGTGTCTGGGGCAGAGTTGGGCTCAGGTGCTTCTGGTTCTAGGGCCGGTGCTCCATCCACTGCACTACCTGGCTGCCCCTATTATTATTATTATTATTATTATTATCATTATTTTCAATTAAAATTTTTTTCTCTTTCCTTTACTTTATTGCTCATGTGGGTCTATATTTTTGGGGGGGAGGGGGTATTATGTTTACTCTTAAACAGGAATACTTTAGTAATGTATAAAAAATCATCTGTACAAAAATAAGAATAAATAAATTTAAAAAAAATCATTAAAGTGACTAAATGTTCTTGAACTGTTTGATTCAATTTCACAAATATCTATTAAACCCTTACTGAGTATAGAACACACAGTGTTAGGCACTGTGAGAGAAGGATAAAATTTAGATAAGATGCAGTCCCTGGAAAGAAATATATGTAAATAAGGGGGGAATGGAAAGGGAATCAGTATTACTATAAAGCCTATTTTGTGCCAATATTAACTCATTTGATCCTCACACCTGCAAAACAACTGCAAGAAAAATAAAATCAAAGAAGAGGAGCAGTTCCACAAAAGTCCTACTCTTACATCACCATTTCATGAAGCTGACCCTGAGTCTTGAAGGCTGTTTCAATTCAATTCAACTCAGTGGAAAGAACATTGGATCTGACATCAGAGAATGTGAGTTTTGCCACTTAATAACTTGTATAACTTTGGATCAAGTACTTAATGTCTAAGTTTCCCCATCTGGAAAATAGAGGGATTGGGATTGGATTAGATGACCTCCAAAGTCTTGTAATAATTTTAAGTCCATGATTTTATGTGCAAGACATTGTATTAAGCTCTGCAGTTACGAGTTAATAATCACCCAAAACTACCATCACCACCATCATCATCATGATCATAATCATCACCTCCCAGAGAGAATGCTGACCCACAAAAATTTAAGAACAGTATTTTTAATGGATGACAGTAACATTTATTAAACACTCTTAAAAAGCATTGTGAATACAAATATAAACAAAAAAGAAAAACAATTCCTGCCCTCAAGGAGCTTACATTTGAAGAGGAAAGTGGGGGAGGGGAACAGACAATTCAAAACAGGAGCTGAAAGAGGAGAGAGGGAGAAGATTCCTGGCTTGGGGGGGGGGGGCGGGATTGGGGAGAGGAAAAGGAAATGAAGAGATACCTGGCTTGGGTGCCCTCTTAAATGGATATTCTGGGAGGAGGACTTCATTCTCCAATCATACATTCCAGAGAACATGGAATAAAACCTTTCAAAATATAAATATCCAATGGTAGTAATCATTACTTGTGTGATTTGGGGCATGGGCTCATGGGAGGAGGCATGTGTTATACCTGTCTTCCCATCTATTACTGGAGTTTGTCTCAAAGATGGCTTTGGTGAGCCTAAAAAAGCTAAAGTTCCATTCCAATATTGCTGTTGTTTGGTTATTTTTTCAGTCATGTCTGACTCTTTGTGAGCCCATTTGGTTTTTTGGTTTGGCAAAGAGACTAGGGTAGTTTGCCATTTCCTTCTCCAGCCCATTTCATAGATGAGAAAACTGAGACAGCAGGGTTAAATCATCCAGAGTCACATAGATAGTAAGTGAGTTTGAATTTGAACTCTGTCTTCCTGATACCATATCCACTGTGCCATCTAGCTGCACATTCCAATACTTTTCAATAATTCAATCACAAAAAGGCAACTATTGAATCTACCTGCATAACAGAACATTAGGAGAAAAAATTATATTATTAAATTATAAGAAATTAGAATTCTATAATTAAATTATAAGAGAGTCAGTTGTTCCAGGACCATTTCTGTATGAAATAATTTGAGAGAGAAGAATGTAATGATGGTGATATCAATAATGATGAGGGGCTTCCAAAGTAAATAGTGTTTTATATACATTATTTCATTTGAAACCAGTCCCTGTCCCCAAGAAGTGTATAAATCTAGTGGCAGTCAAATTCAAGATCTTCAGTTCTCCTATTAAAAAGTAAAGATTTTTTTTAGGTTTTTTTTGCAAGGCAAACAGGGTTAAGTGGCTTGCCCAAGGCCACACAGCTAGGTAATTATTAAGTGTCTGAGACCGGATTTGAACCCAGGTACTCCTGACTCCAGGGGCGGTGCTTTATCCACTACACCACCTAGCCGCCCCCAAGAAGTAAAGATTTTTGAATATAGGTTATAACTAGAGGTCATGAATAGAGATCATAAAATCACAGATTCAGAGTTGTGAAAGATCTTGGAAGTCTTCAGCAGTTCCACTATTGTCCAGTGACTAACTTAGCTATGACTGGAGAAGAAGAGTATCAGTGAATTTTTTTTTAAAGGAATAACAATTCATTCAACCTTCTCCTAAGGTGTTAATTTATATTGAGGATGTTGGCAACCACACCACTGAAATCAATTCAATTAAAAAATATTTATTAACCACCTACTATATGTCCTAGTGGCAGGACATGGAATAAAAGGACATATAGGTTCTCAATATGTATTGCCTGGTTCATAATAAGTACTTAATGTTTCCTCATCTGTAAAATGAGCTGGAGAAGGAAATGGTATAGCACTCTAGCATGTTTGTCAAGAAAACCCCAAATGGAATCACAAAAAGTTGGACACAACTGAAACAACTGAATGACATCTCTCTCTCTTTCTTTCTTTTTCTCTACTCTGTTGAACTGTTTATCTACAATCTATTTATAGATTTATTAATTAATAATTTATTAATCTATTTATAAACATATTATTGAGGGAAAGGACAATTACACAAATAACTATGAAACAAAAGAGATATGTGTAAAAGAAAGGCAAATACTATAAGACATCTAAGGAAGGAGAGATCATTTTCATTTAGGGGAATCAAGGAAGGCTTTCTGGAGGGGCTAGCCTCCAGATTTAGACCTAATTTAGACCTGATTTAGACCTAAAATTAATAGATAGGATTGGAACTAGTGGGAGGATTCATTCCAGGCATGCCAAAGAGTAATGTGAGATAGTAGAGGGTAATTGAGACAAGGAAACAGGAAACAGCCTACTTTGGCTAAAATCCAAAATTCATGCAGGGATGTGGGGTAAATAGGCAGACTGGAACTATATTATAGAAAGAACCTTGAATACCTGGGACATCTTGTATTTTATTTTGTAGCTTTGGGAAGTTTTTGAGTAAGGAAATGGTACATACTCATGGAAAACACTTGAAGCAATTTGACAAATGTGTAAAAGAGATCCAATGATATGTTAGTTTGTGGTAAGAAAAAATCATTATCAAGATTGGGGATCAAAGAAGGCTTCATGGAAAGGGGCTATTGAAGTTAGACGTTCATATAGGAGCATAAGTTCATCCTTCTTGGTCTGTAATTCCTTTTTAATATGTTTTATCCACCCTTTCCAGTAGGAATACAATCATTCTTGCTGGAGAAGATCAAGGGAAAACAAAAATTTGCAAATCTCATTATCATTTTACCATAATAATAACTGACATTTCTATCGTGCTTAAAACTCTGCAAAATGCTTTACCTACATTATTCCATTTGAGCCTTAAACAGCCTTCTGAGGTTGTAGTATCAGCTGTCTCTTTTCCATTTTAAGAAATATAGACTGGGAGAGGTTAAGTGATTTAGTTGCCTGTGGTCATTTAACTAGTAAGAGTCAAAGGGTGGAACTGAGCCCAGGTCTTCCTTATTTCCTGACTCCAAATATGATGCTCATTACACAACCTATTCTGACTATATATAACTATGAGAACCAGAAGGCAAATCTATATTGATAGAGAAATAGATAGGTAAAGAGACAGATGAGTGAGTGAGTGGGAGGCATGGAGCTTTTGAGAGAGAGAGAGAGAGAGAGAGAGACAGACAGACAGACAGACAGACAGACAGACAGACAGAGACACAGACAGAGACACAGAGACAGAGACACAGAGACAGAGACATAGAGACAGAGACACAGAGACAGAGACACAGAGACAGAAAGAGACAGAGACAAAGAGACAGAGACAGAGAGAGAGAGAAAGAGAAACAGAGGGAGAGAAAATGGATATATAAAGAGGGAGAGATAGGTAGAGAGGAAAGAGACTGAGAGATAGATAGATGGATGGATAGATGGATAGGTGGATGGATGGATGGATGGATGGATGGATGGATGGACAGACAAATAGGTGGATAGATAGATAGATGAATAGATAGGTGGATAGATAGATAGAACTTTCCCTCCTCTTTTTAAGATTCTCCTCTCCTTCTGGGCTTTGGTCATCCTAACACTTCTTATAGGTTTCTGTTATTCTTCAGTGCAATGAGAAAGTTAAAAACTTGGGAAGAAAGGCAATCCTGCAGAAAAATCATGAAAAATAGTCAGCTAGGGCCCCTTTAATGTGAAGAACAGAGAGGCAGAATGAAACCCAGGGAATTGGCTCTTGGTACTTCAGTTATATATGGCCAAGGCTACTGTCCTCCCTGAGATGATGAATTCCCTGAGGCCAGAGCTACAGGGGACATTGGGAGCTTATGAGCAGGATGCTGTCAGCTTAGGAGGAGAGCTGATCATCAAGAGGGTTGCAAATAAGGGTTTCTTTTTTGACCTTCTCAAAAAGTTCAAATATTCCAAACATTTTGTCTCCTCAGCCATGGACCAGGATCCCTTACTTTTGGGTGTGTACTGAAAATATGGAGGGAAACTAGAAGTTTTAAATGTGGGACTTTAAAAGTGAGGAGCTGATTACTCTGGAAATCATTTTCAATAAGATTACTCTGAAAAAAACCTCTTGGCAGGAAGGATCCAAAGACTCATCATGTTTAAATCCTAATATTCATTTATACAGAATCACAGAGAAACCACTCTGAAACCCTGTAGTTTGTCTGACTCTTGCATCATATGTAGCTAGAAACATTCTCTTATGAGTTGTTGAAGGATCACCTGACCATGTTAATCTTGTGTACCATTGAAAAGCATATATGAACCATGGACCTATATAATAGGATCTATAATAAAGATACTGATTTCATATGACATGAGAGCATAGCCATAACTAGGGCAGGGTGACCAGAGTTTTCCCTCAGGACTACAAACTGTATAAGGCATGAAAAATATAAGATGATTTTAAAAGATCATGCAATGTTAAATTTATTATATTGACTTTTTAAAAAAAATTATTTATTAAGGTGATAGGGTTAGGTGACTTGTTCAAGGTCATACAGCTTGGTAATCATTAAGTGTCTAAGGTCAAATTTGAACCCAGATCCTCCTAATTCCAGGGCTGGTATTCTATCCACTGCACCACCTAGCTGCCCCTACACTGACTCTTTTATAAGCACTTTCATTTCTACCATTACATAGAAACAATTGAGAGTAGCACTAATTATCAAGAATAATTAAAATTAAAATTAATTTTAAAAAGATGTTCAATATTTGTAAAGTGCTTTACAAATATCATATCATTTTATTCTCAAGACAATCCAGGGAGGCGAGTGTTATTATATCCATTTTGCAGATGCAGAGCTTAAGTGATTTGCTTAGGGTCACATAAACTTCTGAGGCTAGAACTGATCTTGTTTTTATAATTCCAAATCTTTTTCTCTGTTATAACATACCTGATGAACTCTGCTTCAGTGCAGCCCCATCCTGCTTCCCCCTACTCTGGCAGCAGCCTCCTCAGCAGTTTCCTTGTAGTGTCCTAGGGCCTCCTCGCCTCAGGCACCAAAATTGCTAGTTACAGCTTTGTTTCAGAATTATCATGAGCTGTATTCAGTTACCATGGAGGAAGTCAGAAAATGGGAGATACTTAGCTCTCCTTCTGTTTTAGTCAGCAAACAGCATTTATTAAGCACCTACTAGCTACCCTATAAAGACAATCCTAGGCATCTATCTCAGATGGCTAACCAAATAAGATAATGTAGGTAAAGTGCTTCTTCAAATCTTAAAGTACTATATAAATGTCAGCCACTACTATTATTATTATTATTAATGGGGATATGTAGTCTAATAAATAAATTTGCAAAGCACTTTCTAATAATAACCCTGTAGAGTATTTGCTGAAAGTATTATTCTTCCTATTTCAGAGAGAGAAACTGAGACTCAAAGAAATTAAGTGATTTGCCTAAGATGACAGTCTACTAAATGGCAGCACCAGAATTAACTCAAAGTCCTTTGATTTTTTGAGACTACTCTTTGTATCATATATGTTTAACATTAATATCAATATAAACACACAAACACCACCACAAAGAGGCCACACTACCTGTTCCAAGCTCTTCAATTCTCTTTAATATGAAGAACAAAGAGTTATAGAATGTCAATCGGGAGCCCTCTTAGAAATCATCATTTTTGTTTGGGCTTTTAAAATTTTTTTTTTATTGATACTGTGTATTAAGTGTCTGAGGTCTCCCTCTCCCAAAGAGCAAACCTTTACAACAAAGAATAAAGAGGGAAAACCCAGTTCAACAAAACAAATATGTAGATATATTCTGCCATTAATTGCAGGTTCTATGCCCACAGTTCCCCATCTCTCCCAGAATAGATATTCTCATATCTTTTCTTTGGGGTCAAGCTGGGCCATTATATAATTTCATTCCATTGCAATCATTGTCTATTTTGTTTTCCCGGTTCTGTTCACCTCCATCAGAACACTTACGTGTTCTGATGCTATTCGGTATACATTAAATTTCATCTTTTCTTTGGTTAATCAATCAGTGAGTATTTATAATGTGTTAGGCATTATGAAAGTTCTGGGAAAACAAATGAAAATAAAAGGAAACACAGTCCCTGACCTCAAAGAGCATACATTCTAATGAAGAAAGACAAAAGTGGAGGGAACTGTGAAGAAATGTTTGGGAGCGTGATGGAGAAGTCCAGAGAACAGGTTGGTGGAAAAGGAAGACATGTCTGTCCTGGGTACACTCCTTAAGGATCTGGGAATAAATAACCACCCAGGGGGAGGGGGTCGAAAGGGCCAAGGATATTTTTCTGAGACATGAATTCCAGTGCTTAGTAATTATTTAGTGCTTTCTCTATGAAATTTCCTCCAATTGTCTGGTCTATATCTTGTTGTACAGGGTTGTTTGCATGATATCTCACTTATTAGATTGTAAGCTCCAAGAGGGTAGAAACTGTTTTTTTTTTTTTTATTTCCTTGTATCCTCAGTTCAGCCCAAAGTCCCTAGCCTACAATGGGTGCTTAATAAAGCCATATTGTCACATCAACTTGTCCTTCCCTCCCCTGGTAGAGGTGCTGCTAGGTGGCACCATGGAGAGAGCACTAGCCCGGAAGTCAGGAGGACCAGAGTTCGAATCCAGTCTCAGACACTTGACTTACTAGCTGTGAGAGCATGGGCAAGTCACTTAACCCTGATTGCCTTACATCCAGGACCATCTCCGGTCATCCTGATTCATATCTGACCACTGGACCCTTCAGAAGGCACTGGAGGAGAAAATGAGTCTGGTGACTTAACCCACTCCCTCCTCATTCAATCCACAAGTCAGAGCATCACCTCCTTTGAAGTCTCTATCTTCTACAAACAAAAAAACAGACAATTGCCTGAGGCAGCACTAGATCTCAGGTCTTTGGGATTCTGAGTGCTATAACTATATTCACTAGTCACTAACAGCCTCTAGCTACCTTAGAATACCTCAATTATTATTTTTCAAAGTTTTGAATTCTTAAGGTCCTGAGAGCTCCTTTCCGACATCAGTGGAGCTCTTACCCAGGAGCTCCTGGAATTATCATCACTCTTCTAGGAGTGATCTGAAGAAGTTTGTAGTATAGCCTGTGGAGAAATGGAACAATAATATTACATACTATTCATATACTATGACTTATAGGGTCATATATATACTCTAAAGAGGTCATCTGATGTATAAAGTCCAAACCCCTTATTTGATAGGTGAGGAAACCGAGGCCTAGAGAGGTTAATAGAAGGAGTAAAATCAGAGATGAGATTTAAACTCATTTCCTCTGACTCCAGAGCTATTGCTCTTTCCACTCATTCCTCAATCAGTGGAGACTTTGCTGCTACAAAAAAAAAAAATGTTGCCATGAATATTTTGGTATATATGGTGGTCTTTCTTTCTAAGAGATCATCTAACCCATTATCCTTATAAGCCTATAAGTATAAAGTAGTGAGAAGACATATCTTTTCCAACAACAGGGTCAAGTCTGAAAGTCCATATCCTACAACCTCTCTCGACCATATGATGAAAGTGAGTCTGGTGACGTAGCCCAGCCCCTCCTCATTCAAATCCAATTCAAATCCATCATCTTAATAAATCACTTAGTGACAAGATCTCTTGCCCAGACTTCCCAGATTTGGACCCAACCTCTACTTAACCATATGATTCTCTTCCATCCATAAGTCTGAGTGATACTCCAAAGTATGTTGAGGTAAGGAAAAGTATCTCTTCTTGCTGATGGCATTTAGGATTGTGGACAGAGAACACTGGATAAGGAACTGATATAGAGAAGGAGATTTTTCTTTATCACTCTTCCCATGGGACCAGGGAGATAGAGAGCCGGGCAGGAATTCAGCTAACTGACAGGTCCTCAACAAGGGCTGTCTTCCATAGCTTCCAAAGCTATATAGAATAGCATCACACTGGGGTCATGTTTCTGTATGCTCAGCATCCAGTGTTTTTGCCTATTGAAAAAGTGACATTTTCCCACATTTCCCTTAGCAGTTTCCCTCTGGTGAAACTGTGCAGCCACCTTAGGTGCATTACAGGCTTAATTTCTCTTTCATCAAAACCAAATTCAAAATTGACAGAGGACTTAGCAATCTAGCTGCTCAGAATTGCTTTCTTCACCTACAGTCTTGTACTGACCAAAGTTCAAGTTGCATGGTGCACATTTCCCGACAATAAGAGAGACCCATTAATATTTAGCATGTTACATTTTCAAAGCACTTTACTAACACTAATTGATCTTTTCAGCACCCCTTTGTGAGATAGATAGATTAGTATTGCTATTCCTACTGGGGGCACTAAGAGATGCAGCTCGCCCTTAGTCCAATGTTGGAATAAGTAGAACCAGAAGTCAATGACAGCCAGTTCTGAGTCCTAACACAGAAACTCCCCAGTGGCCACCGCAGTACCTTTCATATCGTAGGCACTTCAGAAATGTTCCATGGATCAAACTGAGAACTCTGAGGGTCTTTAGCTTGAGTGCATGAACTTGTTTTTAGAAAAATATTCTGATAACTGCTTTGTAATAGAATTTAGTTTTCCTTGTATTGTATTGTAGCCATGTATTGTATTTTATTCATTTAATGAGGAGAAGGGGACAAGGGTTTGTTAAGCGCCTACTAGGTGCTGGATACTATGCTAAGCAGTTCAGAAAGATTACTTCTTTTGGTTTCATTTGTAAAACATCATTCTGAGAAGGGTACATAGGCTTTTCCAGAATGGCAAAGAGAGCCAATACACACACACACACACACACACACACACACACACACACACACACACACACACAAGTTTAAGAACCCTGCTCTAGAATCAAATCCGTTTTCTCTAGATTTTGCTATCCCTGAGGTTCCTTCATTCATTCAATAAGTAATTATTTAGTGCTTAGGCCATGTCTTGCACAATACGGGGCAAACAAAACAAGGTAGAAGGATGGTTCCTGCCTTGAAGGAGATTGTTAATTGAGGAGAGTTACCAAACCAGCTTCTGACAACTGGAGGATTCATTCAAAGGCAATTACTTTTTGCTTAGGTGTTCACCTGCACCTAAAGGAATGGCAAAAGGTAAGTAGCCAATATTTTGTTTGGAGGTCCAGAATTTTAACATGACTAATTTTTTATGTTTATATGTATACATTCATCTCTATCCATTCAACAAATATTCTCACTTCCACCTCTTAGAATTGTTTCCTTCTAAACTCAGTTCAAGAAGTCCTTTTACAGAAACCTTTCCTGCTTTCCCCAGGTGCTAGTGCCTTCCCTTTCAAAATGGTCAGTTCATCCTGTTTGTAACTTGATTATACATGGCTTGTTTATAAGTTTTCTCTTTTATGAAACTGGAAGCTCCTTGAGGGCAGGACTGGTCTTTTGTCTTTTTATTTTATCCTGTATGTAACTGGATTATATATAAAACTGTTTACATCTTTTCTCCTTCATCAGACTGGGAGCTCTTGGAGGGCAGGGCTGGTCTTTTGTCTTTGACTCCTTAGTCCTACACTAAGGCATAATATCTGGTGCTACAGAACAACAGTAACCGCTAGAATATGAACACTGTTTATACTATGTGCTCTGACATTGTACATTGTTGTTGCCCAGTTGCATCCAGCTCTTCCTCTTGACCCTATCTGGGCTTTTCTTGGCACAGATAATGGAGTGGTTTGCCATTTCCTTCTCCAGCTGTTGAACAAATGTTTGTTGACTGACTGCCGGCTATCTCTCCATAGTATGTAAGCTTCTTGAGGGCAGTACCTATCTGATTTTTAAACTTTATATTCTTAGAACCTAATGCAATGTCTGAGAAATATTAGGAACTTAATAAATGTTTGTTGCTTGCTTGTATAATTAAACATTGCATGCAGAACACTGTATTAGGTATTGAGGGACATACAGAGTTTAGATAAGCTAGGGTTCCTGAACCTATGGCATTTACAATCTGATAGAGGGGTAAAGCTACCAGCAGAGATAATTAGAATATATGCTATTACACAATCATTGAATTGGAGAGTTAGGAACTGTGCTAACTGTAGGTATATATTTGTTTTGGGGGAGGCAACCCCTGCCCAGGGCCACACAACTAGTAAGTGTCTGAGATCGAATTTGAATTTGAGTTCTACTGACTTCAGGACAAGTGCTCTATCTACTCCATCTTCCTGTCCATTGATGTTTCATACCCATAATTACTTCTGCAAAGAAGGATGTTAGATTTTTAGAGTTAGAGGTAACTTGCCCCTCTCGGTACTTTCTCTATGAAATTTCCCCCAGTTATCTGGTCTATATCTTGTTGTACAGGGTTGTTTGCATGATATCTCACTTATTAGATTGTAAGCTCCATGAGGGTAGGGACTGTTTTTTTATTTCTTTATCCCCAGTTTAGCCCAAAGTCCCTAGCCTACAATGGATACTTAATAAAGCCATGTTGACACACCAACTTGTCCTTCCCTCCCCTGGTAGAAGTGCTGCTAGGTGGCACAGTGGAGAGAGCACTAGCCTGGAAGTCAGGAAGACCAAAGTTCGAATCTCAGACACTTGACTTACTAGCTGTGAGAGCATGGGCAAGTCACTTAACCCTGATTGCCTTGCATCCAGGACCATCTCCAGTCATCCTGATTCATATCTGAACACTGGACCCAGTAGGCACTGGAGGAGAAAGTGAGTCTGGTGACTTAGTCCAGTCCCTCCTCATTCAAATCCAATCCAAAAGTCAGAGTATAGCCTCCTTGAAGTCTCTATCTTCTACAAACAAACAAACAAACAAACCAAACAACAATTGCCTGAGGCAGCACTAGATCTCAGGTCTTTGGGATTCTGAGTGCTATACTATATTCACTAGTCACTAACAGCCTCTAGCTACCTTAGAATACCTCAATTATTATTTTTCAAAGTTTTGAATTCTTAAGGTCCTGAGAGCTCCTTTTGGATATCAGTGGAGCTCTTACCCATTCCCAGGTAGCCAGAGGCGGTGGCAGCAAGGTGAAGCCATAGTGGATTGAGAGCCAGGCCTGGGGTCTGGAACACTCCTCTTCTAAAGTTCAAATCACACACACACACACACACACACACACACACACACAAACACACACACACGCTGTGTGACCCTGGATGAGTCACAACTTCTGTGTGCCTCAGTTTCCTCATCTGTAAAATGAACTGGAGAAGGAAATGGCAAATCACTCCAACATCTTTGCCAACAACCGGGTCAAGTCTGAAAGAAAAAACTGAACCACAAAGAGTGAAAAGCTTTTGAGTACCTGGTTTGCATATGAAAAGACCAGGAAAGAAGCTTAGCCACCAGCAAAGACAATGAATTTGCCCCCAAAGTTTAAATTGCCTCAGTGTCTGTATAATCTTCCAGCAGGAGAGATTTTAGAAAATTAAGAGATTTTTTTTTTAAATGGGAAAACCCTGTATCCCAGAGCTGTTTGTTGATTATTGGGCAAATTGCCATTGCCATTGTTTTTTGGCCTAACCTGAAAAGAAGTAGTTTTGGGAAATGTGCTGGATTCTCATGGCCAACCTTGTTATGTACCAGGAAGTCATTGAAAAGGAGAAGCTAAAGATTAAAGGACATTTGCTTGGCATCTCCACCCTACCCTGCCAGGGCGTTGTCTGCTCTGCTCTGCTGTGCTCTCCTGGCAAGGCCCTGAGGGAGAACTGGGGAATGTTTCTGCTAGTCTTCAGGTAAGGAAACCTGCTTGTTCTGAAAGAACAAAGAGCATAGCGGGGCAAAACCTGAAGCCCGAAGCAGTGGGATGACAGCTATCTTTTAAGGAGTTTTCATGGCAGATTTGAAAACCAAACTATGGGAGAATCTTTTTATATTCTTTCTCCACCCCCACCCCCCCCCCAGTTCCTTCAGGAAACCTTTCCTCTGGTCTCAGGGAAAGTCTGTTTACCTTTTTTTGGTTTAAACATTTACTTTGTCTTTATAAACAGCATTAGCTGGGTGTACTTATTGGAAATGCAGCTGGGAGGAGGAAATTGAGCATCCCAAGAGAAGGGAGATGTAGTCAACATTGAGGTGCTTTGTTAGAGCACTATCTTTAGTTGGGAGCTTGGAGAGAGAGAGAGAGAGAGAGAGAGAGAGAGAGAGAGAGAGAGAGAGAGAGACAGAGACAGAGACAGAGAGACAGAGAGAGAGACAGAGAGAGAGAGAGAGAGATCCTTTTATTACAGCCCAAAGAAAGATCATTTGTACTTTGCAGGTCTATCCAGGTAATACTTAACTATGGTGTCAAACAGCCTCACCCTACCCAAATGTTCCAAGAAGGGTCTTTTCTGGCCAAGTGGATCTGGTAAGGAAAGTGTTCAGGATAAGGAGGCATTTGAATTAGACTTTGAAAGGATGTTGTGCGTGAAAAGGGGCTTTGGTCCCAAAAGGGCTTTTCTGGTATAAGGAACAAAAGAGAGCAAAGACATGGAAATGAGAATCTGGTGTATATTGTGGAAGGGAGGAAATGAACTTTTATTAAAAGTCCTACTTAAAGCACTTTACAACATCATTGCATTTGATCCTCACTTTTGCCCAGGAAGGTAAGTCTAAGATTATCCCTTGCTTATAGTTGAAAATACTGATGCAGACTGAGGTTAAGTTTTTTGCGATAAGGTCACTCAGCTAGTAAACGATTGGATTTGGACCACTCTTCTGGATTTCAGGCTCAAGAGCTCTAACTTCTTTGGCTCTCAACTATCTAGTCCAGGTATGACTTCACTGAATCTGTAATTTTAACTGACTCAATATAGATCCCCACCCCCATTATTTATCCCTTGCTCAGTTCTACACAAAGAAGCAGATTTGGGATTCTTGATATCTAGGTCCAAGCAGATTTCTCTGATGCCCTGCTGCCTTAGTTTTATTTATGTTTTGAATTTAATAGCATATGGTTGAAATGTAGCATTTTCGATCCCACTTTTTCTTGGTCACATTGATAAGAACTTTCTTCTTGGTTTTCTCTTTTTTGGTGAAGGATGGTAAACAGAGGGGACAAAGATGCAGACTTAGAGTAGAATGATTCTGGACTCAGGGTTTAATTCCAAGAAGAAATAAAGACAAAAGACCCTAAGACTAGGACTTTGGAACTATGTGTAGGGCAGGGACACTTTGAATGGCTTTTTTTCCTCTATGCTGTCATCTTGGAGGAAAGACAAGCATGAATCCAATCTCAAGTAGGTTGGTTTGCTCTTTATTATTACAATTCACACCATCATAAACAAACATCTGCATTATCTATATCATCCAGGGATTTCTTCCTTCTATTGCTGGATGAAAAATATTAGTTTTTTGTTTATTTATTAGGTTTTTGCATGGCAATAGGGTTATGACTTGCTCAAGGTCACACAGCTAGCTAATTGGAAAGTGTCTGAGGTCAAATTTGAACTCAGGGCCTCCTGACTCCAGGACCAGTGCTCTATTCACTTTGTCACCTAGCTGCCCCAATGAAAAATATTAGTGACAAAGAAGTGATTCCCCCCCGCCCCCCAGCAATGTTTGGCTTTTAGATCCACAGACTTAAATGTGATTGGATGGGAACTTGCAATGGACAGAGCACTGAGCCTGGAGTCAGGAAGACCTCATTCAAATTTGATGTAATAGCTGAGTGACCCTGGGCAAGTCACTGAACCTAAGTTTAATTCAGTTATTTTCCTCTGTCAAATGGGGATAATTTAAGATTCTACCTCCCATGTTGTATTTGACAAACAGTAAGTGCTATATAAACATTAGCTACTATTATTATAATTTACAGCCAAGCCAGGAATCCCTAAGTGCTGGTTGGCAATAGAATTGTTCTGGAACTTGTTTACTAGACACAGTGCTAAGCTCCACTTCTCATAGAAGCTTCTCATAGAAGTTTCTCATAGCCTCCCAGTCTCCAGCTCCGTGAATCCTCCTTACACCTGACTTTCAAGTCTGGCTTGGAGCTCTTGGCCCTGCCCGAACAGGGCTTAAAGGTCAGCTGCAGTCTCCAAATATTATCTAATTTGATGATATGACCTCATAAGGCTGTTACAGAAATGATTCATCCACATGTACTTCACTCTTGTATTTCTTCCTGCTCCTTTTCAGAGAATCTCTGAGAAATCAGAGAAGGGAACATGCTGTGATGGGAAAAAAACAAAAAACAAAAAACTCAGAATGGAGAGTGGAATCAGAATAATAAGCCATAGCCATTCACATAGCTCCTTTTGCTCACAACAACAACTGGGTAAGGTAGAGAATATAAGTATTTTCCCCATTTTATAGAGGCTCAGAGATGTAAATGACTTGCCCATAGTTACCCAGCTAGCAAATGCCCAAAACTCAATTCTTCCTGACTTCAAATAGAAGACACCACTGGGGAGCGAAGCATTAGCCTTACCTGAAAACCTGGATACCATTTCTGATATGACCTAGTTGTGGGACCTTAGGAAAAAAAAATCATTTAATTTCTCGAGTCTCATTTTTTTCTCATCTGTAAAACGGGAATAATAACTCCATCTCAAGGTTGTGGTGAGGATCAAATGAGGTAATGTAGGCAAAGTACTCTGTACCCATAAAACCTTCTATTAACATTAATTCATAATATAATTTGGTACTCCTGAGGTTTTCCTCCAGCAGAGGGACCTAGGAGTTTACAGTTAGACCTAATTTCCTCTAGAAGTCTTCTCTGCAAGTAAATAGGGAATTGTTGCTCTCTTTTAAAAGAAAACACCAACTGTAATTTTAATTTGACTCAGGGAGGCTGCAGGCAGGGACATAACCTAGAAGGAAGGAGGAGGAGAAGGAGGCAGCTTCCCCAGGCAAAGTCCTGAAGGAGGAACCTGTAGGAGTCCCACATAGGGTGCCCTCCACCCTAACCTTCACCTGCAACAAATATACACTATTAAATGAAGTTATGGAGGTCATAGAGCCTATAGAGGATCTTTGATTTAAACCAGGGAGAGACTTCAGAGACTATCAAGTTCAACCCCAATCCTCCATCACTTTACAGATGATAAAACAGAAGCCCAGAATCTGAATAAGCTGTCCAATGTGACAAGTGCTAAGGAATAACAGAGCACAATTGGAAATCCAGGTTCTTTGACCAAAACTTTATATTTATCATAACATTCACTTTTTTTTTTTGCTTGTTTGTTTGCTTTAGAGGAAGGCATTCAGGGTTAAATGACTTGCAGGGATACACTATGTGTCTGAGGTCAGATGTGAACTCTGGTCCTCCTTGCTCCTGGACTGGTGCTTTACCACTGTAACACCGAACTGCCCCATTCACTCGGTTTAACTGCATTTTTAAATTCCAAGGATAGGCTTTCCTAGACTTCCAGCATCTTCCCCTTTCTGCACTACTACCCCCAAAACAAAACAAAAACAAAAAAACTTCTCCTTGGAATTGGAAATGACCACAGAAAAACACAAGCAAATAAAATATAAAATATAAAAATAAAACAAGATCAGATCCAGGGACCTGGAGCAGTGTTTGGGCACCTGATGCCATCCTGGGGTTTGTTGTGGGTGAATGTGCTCATCAGTTGCTCTGCCCTAGATCACCTACAGTTCTTGTCAACAGTGGGGAGTTGGGAATGGGGGATCAGAACAGTAGTCACTGTGAGACTAACAAGCACAGATCTGACTGAATATCATATTTCCTCTCTAGAGTCTGTCTGACTCAATAAGAAACCAAATCTCCTACTATAAGCTGTGCTTCTGGGAGTCATGGAGCTACCTGTGGAAGTCAAGGTGCCTTAATGCAGTTACACTTTTTAATGAGTGATGGAATCCAAACATGGGCTCAGTTAAAAATTACTGTCCTTTTGTCACTTGCATCTTTTGATGTCCTTCAAGGCTCAATATCTTAATGTACCACCTCCATATAAAAACTGATACTCCTGGTGAAAATTCTCTCTGTCTCTCTCTCTCTCTCTCTCTCTCTCTCTCTCTCTCTCCCTCCCTCTCTCTCTCTCTCTCTCTCTCTCTCTCTCTCTCTCTTCTGTCTCTACCTCTGTTTCTTCAAATTTCTCATATTTTCCCAGTATTTCTTTATATTTACCACACTTGTATCATTTCTGTTCATTTACACATCCATTGCTTTCTATTAGATTGTAAACACCTGAAAAGTTGAGTTTATGTTGTATCCATCTTTCTATTCCAAATAACCTCAGTCAGTACTTGAAAATGATAAGGACTTTAATGTTTGTTAAAATGAAATGAAATTGAATTGGAAAGTCTGGTAAAGAAGCACGAGAGAAACATGGAGCAGTGAAGGCAGTAATATCCATTAAATGTGTGTTATCCAGTCAAATTTTAAACCAGTTGTATCATTATATATTGAAATTTGATTGTTAGTGATTTGAATAGTTGTGTAATTTGGCACTTTTTCTCCCCAAGAAGTTTAATGCAGAATGTTTTGTTTAGTCATATCTAACTCTGTGACTCCTTTTGGAGTTTTCTTGGCAAAGATAATGGAGTAGCTTGCTTTTATCTTCTCCAGATCATTTGACAGATACTGAAACTGAGGCAAACAGGGTTAAGTGATTTGCCCAGAGTCATACAATAAGTGTCTGAGGCCAGAATTGAGCACAGGAAAAGAAGTCCTCCTGACTAGGCCTGGTATTCTATCTTCTGTGCCACCTAGCTGTCTTTATGCAAAATAGTGGCCATAATATTTATATTTTTCCCTTTTTTCATTTTAAGGGTCAAGTATTTTGGATATAGTTATTTCTTCATTATACCATAAGCTTCTTAAGAACAGGGACAGGTTTCTTATCTACAAAGCCTGGCTTGTTCACTTGACTATTCTGTATCCCCTTGCAAGGTATGAGGGTGGAATTGATGACATGTGCCCCAATCCTAGGTCATTGAAGCCTACTGCCCCAAAATTCCACTTCCCCCAACATCTCTCCCTCTATACATAGACTTCTGGAAATAAACAGCAAAAGAAAAAAAAACCAAATAAACCTGAGGAATGGTTTTTGTTTTCTTTGCAAGGCTGACTCAGTAACAATGCAGAGTATACATCTTATTTTTATCCAACAGTTAAGAGCTGCAATGAGCTAGTCTAGTCATTCCTTATTTACTGTTTCTTTTTTTATTCAGGGTCCTTTGGGTTTCATGGCCCCTTACAGTACTCTGTGAGGCTCCAAGTACACTTTGAACACTGTGTAAGGGTAATCTGCTCTAACAATAGTAATTGAGACAGCTGAGAAACTCAAGGAAGCGATGTCACCATTTTGAATTTAACTTTTTTTTTTTTATTGACAGACTGATTTGGGAGAGACAATGTGGCTCCATGTCTAAATGACTGGCTGAGACTCTGAGGGCTTGGGGTCTGGTCTCAGTATACAGTACCTCCAGATTCATTTAGGTGACTCGACAAATTT
The DNA here is from genome assembly GCF_037893015.1 of Macrotis lagotis. Classification (NCBI taxonomy): domain Eukaryota; kingdom Metazoa; phylum Chordata; class Mammalia; order Peramelemorphia; family Peramelidae; genus Macrotis; species Macrotis lagotis. The sequence continues at coordinate 76,835,336 of NC_133661.1, read as the reverse complement.
CTTTCACTGGACCTCAAATCATCACATGAATTCCCATTATTAATCATACTAGGCTATCCCCTAGGCATCCTATACAATATAATGAACAAGATGGTGATGATGACTGGTGTCTTGTACACAGTTTTGTGGAAATGTTGGATGACATGCTTTGGAAATTCTAGGGAGGTGTTATATAGATGTGTAGAGGGATCTGGCTTCTCTCCCTGGGACCCACATTCTTAGTAGCCTAGATTTCAGGGCAGTCTTGAGGTTCTCCTCTCTGGGATAGTTGACTTGTCAAGTCCTTTCAGATTAACCATGCGGGGTATGCTCAAAACAGGCACACCCAGGATGACAGACTAATATGTCTCTGAAACAGATCTCAGCAGTCATTCAGTCTTTTTTTTTTTTAGGTTTTTTTGCAAGGCAATGGGGTTAAGTGGCTTGCCCAAGGCCACACAGCTAGGTCATTATTAAGTGTCTGAGGCTGGATTTGAACTCAGGTACTCCTGACTCCAGGGCCGGTGCTCTCCCCATTGTTTCACCTAGCTGCCCCCCATCTAGTCTTTTTTAAGATGAGGAATCTGAGGCCCAGGACGGTCCTGACTTGCCCAAGGTCAGACAGGTAATAAGCACAAAAGGGTTGGATTTGAGATTAGAGGAAGGAATCTAGAGGAAGGTAGCCAGAATGGTGAAGGGGCTAGAGCTCCTGCCATTAAGTACAGGTTCTAAGGCAGCACGATATCGGAAATTATTGGTTTCCTACCACCTCCAGGATCAAACATAAAACTCTTGTATTTACCATGGAAAACACTTCCCAAATTGGACCAAATATACCTTTCCAGTTTTACTAATTTCTCATTTTGTAGCCTCTCCCAGCCAGTCCCCATCCTGCCTTCCCTCCAGCACTTAGAATTCTGCTCCCTAGGAGCCTTCTCTTTCCCCCCAGATTTCCTCCGCAGCCGGTGCCTTTCCCCCTCCCCACGAGTAATTAAGGGTCTCTTTAACCTCTCTGCCCGTCGCATGCAGAGGCCTGGGCAGGCCGGCCCAGCAGCCAGGCCGGCCCAGCAGCCAGGCCGGCCCAGCCCCACACCTGACGCTCCTACGATGTCAGCTTTCAGTAGAACCCTTCAAGGTTGGCGGGGACTCTCACAAGCATCACCTGCTGGGAGGCCGGGCCAGGGGGAGGGGCTCGGTGAGGTGGCCCTCGGCACCCCGGACGGAGGGGGCGCGCGGGGGGGGGGGGGGGAGCGCCCACTTTTAGCTCTTTTTAAAGCTATTCCAAGACTCCCTCCTGGGGGGCGGCGGGGCTCGTCTCCGGCTCCCGGGGAGATAACGGCTGCCAAGCGCTTCCAGCTTCTCAAAGCGCTCTCTCTTTATCTATATATACCTATATATTTCTATATATTTCTATATATCTATATCTATCTACATCTCTATATCTATATCTTTATATATATCTATATCTATCTACACCTATATTTCTATATCAATATATCTCTATATCTACCTACATCTATATTTCTATATATCTATCTCTATATCTATCTACATCTCTATATCTATTTCTATATATCTCTATATCTATCGGCATCTCTATATCTATATCTCTATATATCTATATCCCTATATCTACATCTCTATATCTATTTCTATATATCTCTATATCTATCTACATCTCTATATCTATCTATATATTTCTATATATCTATAACTCTATATCTATCTACATCTCTATATCTATATCCCTATATCTATCTACATCTCTATATCTATATCCCTATATCTATCTACATCTCTATATCTATTTCTGTATATATCTATATCCCCTATATCTATCTACATCTCTGTATCTATCTATATATTTCTATATATCTATAACTCTATATCTATCTACATCTCTATTTCTATATATATCTATATCCCTATATCTATCTACATCTCTATATCTATCTATTTCTATATATCTATAACTCTATATCTATCTACATCTCTATTTCTATATATATCTATATCCCTATATCTATCTACATCTCTATATCTATTTCTATATATATCTATATCCCTATATCTATCTACATCTCTATATCTATCTATTTCTATATATCTATAACTCTATATCTATCTACATCTCTATTTCTATTTCTCTATATATCTATATCTCTATATCTATCTACATCTATTTCTGTATATATCTATATTCCTGTATCTATCTACATCTCTATTTCTGTATATATCTATATCCCTATATCTATCTATTTCTATATATCTATAACTATATCTATCTACATCTCTTTATCTATTTCTCTGTCTCTATCCCTATATCTATCTCCATGCATATTTCTATCTATCTATCTCCATGTACATACCCACACGTCTGTCTACACCTATGCTATACTATGTCTGTTCGCATGCATCTGTCTCTAAGCCCCTGGCCGAGGACGCCGCTCAGAGCAGTGCTGGGGGGAGGGGCGCGGTACTGGTTTGGACCGGCTCCAGCCTCGGTCTGTCCATCCACAAACACCCGTGAAGGGCCCGCCGGGCGCGGAGCTCCGCGCGGGCAGAGAGAGGCAGGGGGGCGGCAGCATAGGGCGACTCCGTACAAAGGGCCACGGGAGAGGGCCCCGGCTGTAGGGGCGCCTCCGCGTCCAAGGCGGGGTTTTAGGGTGTTTTCTGCCCCGCCGCAGGTCTCTTTTCCGCCGCCGCCGCCGCCGCACGAGGGACTACAATTCCCAGCAGGCCCCGGGGCGAGGGGGCGGGGCGGGGTCCGGGCCCGACGCGCGCCGCGGCGGCGCGGGCGGAAACGCGCCGCGGCGGAGGAGCCCACGGAAGCGGCGAAGATGGCTGGCGCCGCCGGGTAATGCCCTGCCCCCTCCTCGCCCCCTCTCGGGGGAGGGGGCCTCTGCTCCCTCCGTCCCGTCTGGGCCGCGCGCGGCCCTCCCCGCCGGAGCCGGAGCCGCTGCTCCCCGCAGCCCGGGCCCGGCCGCCCGCCTCCCTCCCCCGCGGCCGGGGAGCGCGCGCCGCCCCACGTGACGCCGCGGGGGCGCCTCCCCTCGGGGCCTGGGCCTGCGCGGACGGCGCCCCCGGGCCCCCGGCCCAGCCACGGCGCGGGAAGTCGAGGGGCGCCGGCGAGGGCCCGCGGCTCCGTCTTACAAACGAGGACGCTGAGGCAGGCGGAGGCCCGAGCTGGGAAGCGGCTGGCCCCGAATCCGAGCTCGGGCTTGGCGCCTCGGGCCCCGCTGGGCGCCCTGCGGTGGGTGATGGTGCCCCAAGGCCCGGGCCGGCCCCCCGAGCCTCCTCCCCCGGCCCCCGGCCCTTCACCTCCCACTCCCCTTTCCTGTATTTAACCTTCAGGGCTTCGCTCCAGTTGTCCCTCCCCGTGTAGCTTTGCAGGAGGCAAAGGATTCCCCGCTTAGCGCCTGACTGGGCCCTGGCTCTTACTCTTTTCTTTTCCTTTTTTGCAAGGCAATGGGGTGAAGTGACTTGCCCAAGGCCACACGGCTAGGTAATCATTAAGTGTCTGAGGCTGGATTTGAACCCAGGTCCTCCTGACTCCAGGGCCGGTATCCACTGCACCACCTAGCTGCCCCCTCTCTTATTAAGTGGTTTTGTATGCATAAGTTCGTCCTACCTTGATTAACAACTGCCCCCTCCCAGTTTGCCTCTCTATATAGATTGTCACTATAGAGTACTTTTTCTCGGTAGTAGGGATTATATTCAATCGCCCGCAGCTCAGGTATGATCAGGGTCATCCATTCAGTCTGTGATTTGCGTCATTGGAAGTATCATGTAAAGCGCTGAACATAGACAAGCAGAGTTCCAGTCTAGTTTCTTTTCTAACTAACAACACTACAGGCCTTTGTGTCTTTGTTTCTTTAACAATAAAGGACAGGTTTTGGAATTTTTTTCTCCCCGGTTCTAATGATTGTTAGGAATACTAACAGGTAATGTTAGTAAAGCTGGGACCATTCTTGAAATCATTGAATGGAAGACTCTTAAAATATAGTTAGAAACTACATCCTTGTAGGTAGAGCAGAAAAAAATGTTACAACAATCATTTTGCTGAAATTTTCCTATTTCTATTTGGTAATACTAATAACATTTACTGATAGGAAGTGTGACAACACTTTTATAACTGAATGTTTTTAGTCACTTTACTCCAAAGTAAAGCTATAGCCTTGGGTTTATTTTAAGGAATGATAATCACACACCTTTACAGAACACTTCAGGTTTTTTGGGAGTTTTGTTTTCCACATTATGACTTAACTACTTTATTTTTTTTTTCCCTTTTCAAAACATTTATTTACACGCAAAGATAATTTTCAACCTGTCAGTCTTTGGTAAAGGTTTAGCCTTTGCAAAGATGAGGAATGTTAGAGTACGCATTATAACTTGAAGTAGCATAACTTGCATATTGACATTTTTGCAGGTGTTTGGAAAAGGTTCCCTTCATTTCTACTTTGGTTTTCTATCAATACATTTCTGTCTTACCAGCTGCATTTTCACTCACAGGATGAATCAGGAATAGTGGGCTATTTTTTCCCCATAATATGCTTGCACATGAAGGCTAAGGCATAGAGTTATTTTCATCCACATCTGCTTTGTGTGCTGTAGTGCATGTTATTCAGATTTTCCTTTAGGTCTTTGTTCTGTAAAAGTCAAAACTTTTCTGAGACATCCTTCCTTTGTTTGGAAAGATAGGGCATTATCACCTTTAGCACCTAAGTGTATACAGTGAATGCTCAATAAATATTGAATGATTGTGCTTCAACTGGTTATGTAGATATTATGATATTGTTTATGACTCACTATCAATAGGCCATGCACTTTGAATTATTTTTATAGTAGTGTTAATGAATTTAGCTAATCCACCTCTACTCTTTCACCTAGTACCTTTTATGCCCAATATAGACCTTTGCTGACTGGGGATAGGAAAAAGTCTCCGAAAGTGGAAATATGAAACAGAGCAAGGCTAATTGGCACACAGGGGGATTAAATCCATGACCTTGACTTCATTATCACCCTGAACTAACCAGCTGTAGACAACAAATACATATAATGGTGTCTCAGTAGTTCCTGAAGAACTAGTTTCTTTACACAGTTCCTCATTTCCTTTCCTTTGGAATTAAGAGAACAAGGACTTATAATAACAAATAGAACCTTATAACTAGTTGTACTCACTTTTTTTGGTCACTCGGCAAAACCTTTCACTAATCATTTGTGCTACCTCTTTTGCTTACCATAAAACAAAATCTGTAACCAGAGTCCTCAGTAGAATAGAAATAGAAAACTGACATATTTTGACAGACATAAATGTGAATATCAGAAATAAATGAACTCATGCTAGAAATAAAAGAATAGAAATGATCATATTATCAACTTAATTACTAAAAGCAATCCTCTGAAGTACAATTTGGTGGTCATAGTTTGAGAACTACTGTCCTAAAGTATAGTTTAGAGAACTTCTTGCTAGTTGTTGAATTACTTTAAATATTGTAGACTCCTTTTAGCGTCAGGGAAAGAGAAAAGAAAGAAGACTTGTTTACTTCTAAGAGGAGATTCCCACTTCTGCCAAATTTTCCTCTAGGAATTGTGTTGCTACCTAGGGGAGAAGAGGCCATTTAGATTAAGGAAAACCCTGTAACCCTAAAGTGCTTATTGAATGACAGAGAAATACCAGTTGTCAGAGCCTTAGATACAAAAGTTCCATGGGGTCTTGGCATTGCAACAGCATCAAACCTCTGGAGAGTCCTGGGAGGCCCTCCCTCAGAAAAACATGTACCCCTTTCTCAGCCTACAAAATCCATTTTTCATTGTCTTTTGTCACTGTCTCTTTGCCTTCTATTCTTCAGATTTACTCTTTAGTTATATTAATAATATCTTCCTGACTTTTTTCTTTTGTGTTCCAAACCTAGTTGGTCTTGAACTGATGGTACCTGACAAGAAGTGTTTGAGAAGCCTCCTTTCAGTGGCAGGTATTGTGAAGTTGCCAAAGAGCAGAGGCTGTAGAGGAATGGAAGCTTTATGGGACAGATATGTAGCTTAGAGCACTTTACCTCTTTGTAACTAGAATTGGAGGCAGGGTTTTGGAGAAAAATGAAGTTCTGTAATACAGTGTCCTTTATCAAATTTGAACATAGAGATTTGGTGAAAGTATTTTTTCCATATGGTTGTTTCTATTTTTAAGTTTTTATTTTCAGTTCTAATTCTCTCCCTCTCTTAACCCCCTCCTTCATGATACACCTTACACATGTAAGGTATGCATTGGCTGTGTTGTCCACCAAAAAAGCAAGAAAAATAAAGAAAATGCAAAAATTTGCTTCCATCTTCACTCTATAAATCCATTAATTCTCTATTTGGAGGTAGATAGCATTTTTTCATCATGAATCCTTTGGATTTGTCATGGATCATTGTATTGATCAGAGTAGCTGAGTCTTTCACAGATGATGTTACTATTCTCCTGGTTCTGCTTACTTCATTTTGCCTCAGATTAACTGAGGAAAGCCATTCCCTTCCTCATTTCTTTTAGCACAGTAGTATTCCATCACAATCATATACCACAACATAGACCATTCCCCTCAATTTCCAATTCTTTGCCACCACAAAAAGAGCTACTGTACATAGTTTTGTACATGTGCATCATTATCCTTTTTCTTTGATTTCTTTGGGATACAGACCTGGTAGTGATATTGCTGGGTCAAAGGGTATGTCTAGTTTGATTGTCCCTTGGGCATAGTTCCAAATTGTTTTTCAGAATGGCTGGAACAGTTTACAGCTCCTTGATGTTAGTATTGACTTTTGGACTGTTTCTGGGTTTTCTTTATCTAAGTGTCAGAAGGAGTCTATGACAAGAGGAAAAAAAAAATAAAGTAGGTGAGACTTATATTCTCAAATTCTAGCCAAGCTTTCTGTCCTTATTTGATAGCAGCGGAAAATTGGTGAGAAGGAAGCCTTGAAAATCTCAAGGTTTTTAGGTAAGAGAAAGTCTTGAGGGCCGGTTGAGGAAGATGGGGAATTATAATTTTAGAACCAAAAAGGACCTTAGAGATGGTATGATCCATTTTTTTCACTTTTCAGATGAGAAAACTGGAATTCAAGAGACATGAAATGATTTGTTCAATGTCATAGAAGTAGTAATTTTCAGGGCCAGAATTTGAATCCAGTTCTTAATTTAAATCCATTGGTCTTTCTACCATACCATCCTCCCTGTCATGACTTCAGCACGAACAATCTCATTCTGACAGCATCTATTTCTGTTTCATTTGTGGGAACTTGGTTAAAAACTGTCTTAAAGAAAAATAAAAGGGAAAAGAAAAAACATTTAAAATAATATTTATGTAGAGTATTTTAATAAGACCTCTTTTAGCTCTAAAATTCCTGCTCTATGACATGCCTTTCCTTTGGTTACTAAATTTATTTTTCATGCTTGGTATTTTTAAATTGTGTGCCACTCCAAGCCAATTTATGTATTATAGGCTTTTTGTTGTTGTTGTTGTTGTGTTTTTTTTTAACCACTCACTTGTCTTCATTTTTCAGGGTAGCAATATCTTAGGCTTATTTTGTTGTTTATTGTGTGTCACATTCTGTTGGGATATTATTAGCATAATTTTTAGCACTGTTACCCTTATTGTGGTTCATCACCAATGAGGATTTTCATTTCAAAAGAAAGGAGAAGTGAGAAGTAGGGAAAGATCAGTTTCCTCTTTCTCTCTACCAGTTGAACCTTCCTTTTTGACATAGAAAAACAAGCAAAAACATCCCATACAGAGACAGTATCTGACAGCATTCTTGAGTATTTTCTTTCTAACAGGACCCCAAATCTTGACTGTACAAGAAGTAGTGTGTTTTATTAGGTCATCTGCAGTGATATTGATTGTTTTTTCCTTATTCAAATTGTTTCCTTTTAGTGATCTTTTCATTTATATTATAGTTATGGCATATTTGGTTTCCTTTGTTCCACTTACTTCTCTCTGCATTAATTCATGCATATCTTCCCAAGTTTCTTTAAATTAGTAGTTTGTATTTTTTTCAGATTTAACATAATAATGTTTTCAGTCATTACTCAATCCCTAGACACTTCCTCTGTTCTTTGCTAACACCCAGAGAGCTGCTATTCATATATTGGTCAGTGTTGGATCTTTATCTTTGACTTTGGAGGCACATGACTAGATATATCATTGATCTTGGCTCCTGAAGGCTGCACTGGTGGAGTTCGAATCTGACAGGTCCTGTCAAGGAGGAAAGGCTTTTGGGTGAGGCCTAGTGGCTTCTGGCTGAGGACCGCCTCCCAGAATAACCCAAGACTGAAGCTTCTAGTTGAGGGACATGTCAGATGCCTTTACAAACTCTCAGTTCTCTTTGACTTCTGTGGTAGAAAAGGGGGCAGAGGCTACTTAACTCTCATACAGCTAGCTGTTAGACTGTTATAAGTAGCAGCTTCCCTCATGGTGCTATAAGCTGGAGTTGTTGTCCTGAATTATCTAATAATATTTCAGTTCAGTCTTTCAAATGGGAATCAGTTCCTGTCCCTGAAGAGCCAACTATTGGGGAGATGTTCCCATGAATGAAAAACCTTGCATCCAAGAGAAATGATGGCTCCTAGATATTCCACTTAGGATGTGATTAAGATTGCCTAAAGTATGTATGAGGAATGTTTGTGGGACATTTGAGGGTTTCCTAATAGTCCTCATGAATGAACATAAGCAGACACCCTTTCATAAGGATATTTGCAGCTTATATGCCACTATCTTTTGCAGGGGTAAACAATTCTTGTTTTTAAATTCAAAATTTTCTGAGTCAACATATATCATATTTAATGACTTTATTGGAAATTTGGAGAATAGCTAACAACTGCATTGATTAATTTAGGTTAGGATTAAGAAATGAAAAGGAACAAGGACTTTTGTACCACTTCTAAGCTTCATACCTATGTAGTATTCTAAATACTCTCTTTAAGAAGAGGGTTGTACTGAATATCACAAAAAAATAAAAAGACAGATTCTGTCTGAGATTTAATCTTGGATGTGGTTACTTACCCAAATCATTGCAAAATCAGTTATGTGCATCAACAGACTAGAGCAAAGCAATTGATAGCAAAAATTGATAACAAATTTGAAGAATAAAAATGAGAAGACGTTTCATGTAAATATAGATGATCTAACCAAGTATATAATATGTTGACTCCCTAAAATGAAGAATGAATGAAAGTAAAGATACTGGCTTATTACCATTTGTTTAAAAAAAATATGATCAGGGCAGAATGGTCATTACAAAGAAGGATCCAGAAGAGTGTGACAATAATTCTCAGCCATCAAACATTTCTTATTCCTATTTTTATTTTTTCTTATTTTTATTTTTTAGGTTTTTGCAAGGCAAATGGGGTTAAGTGGCTAGCCCAAGGCCACACAGCTAGATAATTATTAAGTGTCTGACGCTGGATTTGAACTCAGGTACTCCTGACTCCAGGGCCGGTGCTCTATCCACTGTACCACCTAGCCGCCCACATTTCTTATTCCTAATCAATTCAGAGACAAGGCAGCCAAAAGTAATACTGGTTGGAAGATTACTAGTAATATAGTCAGTATTACTAGCAATATTGCTTTATAAGATAATAACAAAATTGGTAGTTAAACAAATTGATAGAAAGCTTGGCATAGGACCCAGATAAGCCATTTTATCCTAAGAACATTTATAGAGGAAATGGAAGACAATAAATAAATACTAATTAGAACAGATTTGCTAGTGCTTTTATAGATAGTTAAGGACTAAAAACTAGAGTTTGGAGTCAGCTCTACTGAGTAATTCCCTATTAGTAACTAAAGCCACTTACTATGCCATCTGTTAGGAAAAAAGCTAGTAATATGGATTCTCAGTTATGCCTTGAGGTAGGCAGGTAGTAATGGTAGATTAATATTTCTATAGTGTCTTCAATGTTCTAGGCACTCTGCTAAGCACCAACCAATCATTGTGTTATTTGTTCATCACTGCAACTCTGGGAGACAGATAGGAAAGTGAGGCATTCAGTGGCTAAGTCACTTGCTCATAGTCAAAGCTAATAAATGTTTGAGTCTAGATTTTGAACTCAATTCTTCCTGGCTCTAGATCTGGTTCTTTAACCACTATACCACCTAATTAGAGCTTCCATGACTGAACCTAAAGAGTAACCACGAATGCCAGCACATAATAAACATTTCTTTATTGATTTCTGGCTCTTGAGTTATCAACAAAGGGAAGGTTTTGACTCTATATTGATAAAAATAATAACTAACATTTAATATTTTCAAAGCACTCCACATGTTATCTGACCCTTATAATTATCTGTGACATAGGTGCTCAAGTATCCCCATTTTATAGATGACAAAACCGAGGCTGAAAGAGGTTGTTAAATGACTTGCCCAGGATCACAAAGGTAATTAAATACTTAAGACAGCATTTGAATTTAGTTCTTCCTGATTCCTCCCTAGGTTTAACTCTTGATTCTTAACACTTTTAATTCCCTAGTTTGAGTCTACTTGAATAGAAAAAGTATCACTGATTTTTTTAAATTTATTTTTATTAAAGATATTATTTGAGTTTTACATTTTCCCCCAACCTTGCTTCCCTCCCCCCTCCCTCCCACAGAAAGCACTCTGTCAGTCTTTACTTTGTTTCCATGTTGTACCTTGTTCCAAATTGGGTGTGATGAGAGAGAAATCATATCCCTAAAGAGAAGAGAAGTCTAAGAGGTAACAAGATCAGACAATAAGCTATCTGTTTTTTTTTTCTAAATTAAAGGGAATAGTCCTTGCACTTTGTTCAAACTCCACAGCTCCTTATCTGGATACAGATGGTACTCTCCTTTGCAGACAGCCCAAAATTGTTCCCGATTGTTGCACTGATAGAATGAGCAAGTCCTTCAAGGTTGACCATCACTCCCATGTTGCTGTGTTTTTCTGGTTCTGCTCATCTCACTCAGCATCAGTTCATGCAAATCCCTCCAGGTTTTCCTGAAATCCCATCCCTCCTGGTTTCTAATAGAACAATAGTGTTCCATGACATACATATACCACAGTTTGCTAAGCCATTCCCCAATTGAAGGACATTTACTGGATTTCCAATTCTTTGCCACCACAAACAGGGCTGCTATAAATATTTTTGTACAAGCAATGTTTTTACCCTTTTCCCTCATCTCTTCAGGGTATAGACCCAATAGTGGTATTGCTGGGTCAAAGGGTATGCACATTTTTGTTGCCCTTTGGGCATAGTTCCAAATAGCTCTCCAGTAGGGTTGGATGAGTTCACAGCTCCAGCAACAGTGTAATAGTGTCCCAGATTTCCCACATCCCTTCCAACAATGATCATTATCCTTCCTGGTCATACTGGCCAATCTGAGAGGTGTGAGGTGGTACCTCAGAGAGGCTTTAATTTGCATTTCTCTAATAATTAATGATTTACAACATTTTTTCATATGGCTATGGATTACTTTGATCTCCTCATCTGTCTTTGACCATTTGTCAATTGGGAAATGGCTTTTTGTTTTAAAAGTACGTCTCAGTTCTCTGTATATTTTAGAAATGAGTCCTTTGTCAGAATCATTAGTTGTAAAGATTGTTTCCCAATTTACTACATTTCTTTTGATCTTGGTTACATTGGTTTTATCTGTACAACAGCTTTTTACTTTAATGTAATCGAAATCATCTAATTGTTTTTTGGTGATATTCTCCAACTCTTCCTTAGTCATAAACTGTTCCCCTTTCCATAGATCTGACAGGTAGACTAGTCCTTGATCTTCTAATTTGTTTATAGTATTGTTTTTTATGTCTATGTCCTGTAACCATTTGGATCTTATCTTGGTAAAGGGTGTGAGGTGTTGGTCTAATCTAAGTTTCTTCCGTACTAACTTCCAATTTTCCTAGCAATTTTTATCAAAGAGGGAATTTTTATCCCAATGGCCAGACTCTTTGGGTTTATCAAACAGCAGATTACTATAATCATCTCCTGCTTTTACACCTAGTCTATTCCACTGGTCCACCACTCTATTTCTTAGCCAATACCAAACAGTTTTCATGACTGATGCTTTATAATATAATTTTAGATCAGGTAGGGCTAAGCCACCTTCTTTTGCACTTTTTTTCATTAAGCTCCTGGCAATTCTTGACTTTTTATTTCTCCATATGAATTTACTTAGAATTTTTTTAACTTGTTAAAGTAATTTTTGGGAATTTTGATTGGTAGGGCACTAAACAGTTTAGTTTTGGTAGAATTGTCATTTTTATTATATTAGCTCTACCTATCCATGAGCAGTTGATATTTGCCCAGTTATTTAAATCTAATTTAATTTGTGTGAGAAGTGTTTTATAATTGTTTTCAAAAAGATTCTGAGTCTGTCTTGGCAAATAGAAAAGTTGAGGATTTATGAGGGTTTATTTTATAACCTGCAACTTTGCTAAAATTGCTAATTGTTTCCAGTAGTTTTTTAGATGATTTCTTGGCATTTCTAGGTAGAGCATCATGTCATCTGCAAAGAGTGAGAGTTTTGTCTCTTCCTTCCCAATTCTAATTCCTTTAATTTCTTTTTCTTCTCTAATTGCTGATGCTAACATTTCTTATACAATATTGAATAGTAGTGGTGATAATGGGCACCCTTGTTTCACCCCTGATCTTATTGGGAATGCCTCTAGCCTCTCCCCATTGAGTCTAATGCTTGTTGATGGTTTCATATAGATACTGCTAATTATTTTAAGGAACAGTCCATTTATTCCTACACTCTCTAGTGTTTTTAATAAGGGATGGATGCTGTATTTTGTCAAAAGCTTTTTCAGCATCTATTGATATGATCATATGATTTTTGATAGGTTTGTTGTTGATATAATTGAGTATACTAACAGTTTTCCTAATATTGAACCAACCCTGCATTCCTGGAATAAATCCTACTTGATCATAATGTACTATCCTAGTGATGACTTGTTGTAAACGTTTTGCTAAGATTTTATTTAGGATTTTTGCATCTATATTCATCAGGGAGATAGGTCTATAATTTTCTTTCTCTGTTTTAACTCTTCCTGGTTTAGGTAACAGTACCATATTGGTTTCATAGAAAGAGTTAGGCATAGTTCCATCTTTCCCTATTTTTCCAAAGAGTTTATATAGGATTGGAACCAATTGTTCCTTAAATGTTTGGTAGAATTCACTTGTGAATCCATCAGGCCCTGGAGATTTTTTTTTAGGGAGTTCAGTAATGGCTTGTTGAATTTCTTTTTCTGAGATAGGGTTGTTTAGGTATTTTAATCTCTTCTTCATTTAACCTGGGCAACTTATATTTTTGTAAATATTCATCCATTCCACTTAGATTATCATATTTATTGGCATAGAGTTGGGCAAAATAATTTCGAATTATTACTTTAATTTCCTCCTCATTGGTGGTGAGTTCACTTTTTCATTTATGATACTAGCTATTTGGTTTTCTTTTTTTTTTAAATAAAATTGACCAGAGGTTTATCAATGTTATTGGTTTTTTCATAATACCAACTTTTGGTTTTATTTATTAAATCAATAGTTTTTTGCTTTCAATTTTATTAATTTCTCCTTTAATTTTTAGAATTTCTAATTTGGTACTTAATTGGGGATTTTTGATTTGTTTTTTCTCTAATTTTTTTAGTTGCATGTTTAGTTCATTGATTTCCTCTTTCTCCAATTTATTCATATAAGCATTTAGAGCTACAATATATCCCCTGAGAGTTGCTTTGAATGAATCCCATAGGTTTTGGTATGTTGTTTCATTATTATCATTATCTATGATAAAATGGTTAATTCTTTCTATAATTTGTTTTTTTGGTCCACTCATTTTTTAAAATGAGGTTATTCAGTTTCCAATTTGTTCTGGGTCTGTATCTCCTTGGCCCAGTATTGCATATGACTTTTATTGCATTGTGATCTGAGAAAGATGTATTCAGTATTTCTGCCTTTCTGCAGTTGATCATTAGGTTTTTATGTCCTAGTACATGGTCAGTTTTTACATGTACTGCAGAGAAAAAGGTATATTCCTTTCTATCCCCATTCAGTTTCCTCCATAAGTCTACCATATCTAATTTTTCTAACAATCTATTTACCTCCCTAATTTCTTTCTTGTTTATTTTATGATTCAATTTATCTAGATCTGATAGCGGGAGGTTGAGGTCTCCCACTAGTAGAGTTTTTCTTTCTATGTCTTCCTGTAATTCTTTCAGCTTCTCCTCTAAGAATTTGGATGCTGTCCCACTGGGTGCATATATATTCAATATTGAAATGACTTTATTGTCTGTGGTACCTTTTAGGAGGATATAGTTTCCTTCCTTATCTCTTTTAATGCTATCTATTTTTGCTGCTGCTTTGTCTGAGATAAGGATTGCTACCCCTGCTTTTTTTACTTCAGCTGAAGCAAAATATATTTTGCTCCAACCTTTTACCTTTACTCTATATGTATCTCTCTGCTTCAAATGAGTTTCTTGTAAGCAGCGTATTGTAGGATTCTGGTTTTTTAATCCACTCTGCTATTTGCTTATGTTTTAAGGGAGAGTTCATCCCATTCACATTTAAGGTTATGATTACTAATTCTTTATTGTCCACCATGCTGTTTTCCCTCTGTTTGTATTTTCCCCCTTCCCCCCCCTTTTATTCATATTCCCCAGTCTTTTGTTTCTGAAAACCACTCCCTTCAGTGTGTTTGCCCTCCTATATCACACCCTGCCCTTTCTTTCCCCTTTCCCTTTTCCCGTTTTTCCTTCCCTTCCTTTTATTTCCCCTTATTTCCTCCACTCCTCTTCCCTTTCTCAGTCCCCCCTCCCCATTTCGCCTTTTAATACTTGAAAGGTTAGATGTTTTTATAAGTTAACTGAGTATGTGTAGGTTGACTTTAAGCTGAATCTGATGAGAAGAAGATTCAGGAGTTTCTCCTCTGCTCCCTTCTTCCCCACTATTACCATAGGTCTTTTGTACCTCTTAGTGTAATACAATTTACCTCATTCAATCCCCTCCCTCCTCCCGTTTCTTTCCTGTTCCCCTTTTTAGGGAGGTAGTGTTTTTTTTTTTTAGATCATTCTATCTAAGTCATAGAAATTCTGAGTGTCTGACCCTTCTAGTTCTGTATATTCTATGGAATAGAGTCTAAATTCCTGAGAGTTATTTGAGTCTTTCTCCCAAATGGGGTTAAAGCCAGCTACATCCCATTAGAGAGTAGTGTCATGGATAGGTCATGAATGTCCTTCATTTCTGGCAAGGTGTATTCTCTCTGTTAGAGTTGTATTTATTGCATTTTTTTTTACTGCTCCCCCCCTTTTTTTTAACCTTTTCATGTGTCTCTTGAACCTCCTGTTTGATGTCCAAATTTTCTGTTTAGCTCTGCTCTTTTCATCAGAAATTTTTGGAATTCTTCCATTTTGTTAAATGTCCATCTTTTTCCCTGGAAGAGTAGGCTCAGCTTTGCAGGAAAGTAGATTCTTGGCTGCATTCCCAGCTCCCGTGGTCTTCGAAATATCTCGTTCCAGGCCCTTCGATCCCTTAATGTTGATGCAGCCAGGTCCTGCGTGATCCTTACTGTGGCTCCTTGATATTTAAATTGTTTCTTTCTGGCTGCTTGCAGGATTTTTTCTTTTATCTGATAGTTCTGCAATTTGGCCACAACATTGCTTGGTGTTTTCATTTTAGGATCTTTTTCTGGTGGGGATCGATGTACTCTTTCAATAACTACTTTGCCCTCCTATTCCATGATATGAGGGCAGTTTTCCTTCACTAGATCCTGTAGTATTAAGTCTAGGCTTTTTTTTTCTTCAATGTTTTCAGGAAGTCCTATAATTTTCAGGTTGCCCCTCCCCGATCCATTCTCAAGGTCAGTGGTTTTGTTGATGAGGTATTTTACATTTCCTTCTATTTTTTCTATTTTTTGATTTTGTTTAACTGACTCTTGCTGTCTCGTGGAGTCATTAATTTCTGTAGACTCCATTCTTTTTGGGGAGGAGTTTTCTTCATTAACCTTTTGCAAATACTTTTCCAATTGGTCATTTCTACTTTTGAAAGAGCTTTCCATTTGACCAATTGAGGTTTTGAGAGAATTAATTTATTTTTGCATTTGCTCATTTGAGGATCTGAGAGAATGGTTCTCATTTTGTAATTGTCCAATTGATGATCTGAGAGATTTATTCCCCTTTTGTGTTTGTCCAGTTGTACTTTGTAAGGTTTTGTTTTCTTGTTGCAAGGTATTGTCTCTCCCAAATTTTTAAGCTCCTTCCTTATTTTTTTGAGGAAGTCGTTCTGAGCTGGAGACCAGATTGTATTCTCCTCAGAGGTTCCAGGTCTCTCTGGGTTGGGGTCTTTCCCTTCCAGGAATTTTTCTATGCATCCCCCTTTCCGCTGACCCTTCTTCATTATGCTAAGACCTTGAGTTGGTGGGGGGGGCTGGTTCCCCTGGCCTTGGGATCGCTGAAGGCTTTACTGAGTGGAGTTTCTCTGGCTGGCCAGTAGGAGGTGCTGGTTGCCCTCTCTGGAGTGTCTGTGACCTTGGCTGAGGCCTTCTCCCTTTGCCCGAAGGTAGGAGTTGGAGCTATTGATTTCTTTTGCCTTCAATCAATGGTGGGCTTTACCCTGGCCTGAGGTCATTCCTCAGCTGGGCTGGTTCCTCTGCTCACACCCCTGGGCCTGAGGCAGAAGTAGTTTGCCATTGTTTGTTTTGGAGGAGGCCTCAGTGCAATGTAGGCGTGGGCTCAGAGTTTCTCAGACCTGAGGAGCCCAGGGATGGTGTCCCCAGCTCTCCTGCACCAGACCTCTCCCCGCAGCCCCGTCCCCGAGCTCCAGGGGGACAGCACCAACACCAGTGCCTCTGCTTCCCCGCGGACGCAAGCCCCCACAGCTGATCCAGCAGGTCTAGCTCTCGGGCCCTCAGACTCCCGGTTCCAATTCAGCTGTTACTCTGGCTGATCCGGGTCTGATACTCACCTGCCCGAATTCTACCAAAGCTGCAGTGGGAGACAAATCCTGAGGTAGATGCTCTTTCTCCTGGCTTTTCTCTCTGGGTTCGGTGAGTCGCACTTCCTCTAAGAGATTTGTTTCATGTGACAGATGGGGAAAGATCAGGAGACTCTAGAACTGTGCCTGTCTTCTCTCCGCCATCTTGGCCGGAAGTCTCAGCATCACTGATTTTAACTTTCGAGTTCCTAAATTTAGCATTGCTCTTATAACACCCACACTTGGAGGTGATAACAAAGTGTAATTTCTCTCCAAAAGAAAATTGATCTTGAATAATCAGATCTCACAGAACCGAGGGCCACCTCTGTAAAGTACTCGCTTTTCTGTCTGGAGATGGATAATGTGTTTATCATGCATGTTCTAGAATTGTGATTGGTTATTGCTTTCTTCAGGGTTATTAAGTTTTTCAGAGTCGTTTTGCTTTGCAGGATTGTTGCTATTGTAACAGTCCTTTTTTTTCCCCTACTCCTCTTTGCATCAGTTCAAACAAATCTTCCTAGGTTTTTTGGAAAATGTCCTATTCATCATTTCTCACAGCGTAATACTAATTCTATCTGTTAGGTGACACAGTGGAGAACTTGCCCCCAAACCTTGGACATCTGATCTTTGGGTTTATCAAACGCTATGTTCCTATGGTTACTTAATACCACAGTAGAGACTTTTAATAAATGTTTGTCGATGATATTTCCCCTAACTGTTAGGTAGACTTAAATAGACTAGTGTGTTCAGAAAGCCCATGCTGAGGTCAGGGAACTGGAAGCAGCCTGAACTTGTAGAATTCAAATAGGCATTGGTAACCTCTCTTCTTCTTCCCAGTGTGCAATGCCCTATTTTCCTTGTCAAGTTGAAACTTGTACTGGGTTGTATCCGTTTACCCATATTTGTATAGGCCATGTCACTTTGACTTTAATTAGCTCTTTACCACATCCTTGTCCTGAAGCCTGAGTTTGGGTTGTTATACTGTAAATATCAAGAAGAATATAATGTGTATATATATTTTTAAATGGGTCAGGATAACGATTCTCAAATTTTCATTACTACTACAGAGTGCTTAAGTGGTTTTTCTTCATTTGGTTAACCCTAGTCTTCATAACCTTAATCTTTGCCTCAATTATCTTTTATTTAGCAATAACATTGTGAATGACCAAAAAGTGCCTAGTAACCTAAAGAATTTAATTGGGTCAGATTCCTAGATAATTTCAAGTTTCCTTCTGACTCTGATTCATTCATCAAGCTTTTATAAAGGGCATATATAGCTTGCTGACCCCTATATTACAAATTGTGTGGGGTGGGATTACAAAAAGACATAGTAAATATCCCTTTCCTTCAAGTGACTTTCAGTCACTTGAGGAGAGGGGTAGAGAATATAATCAAGCTGAAGATAATACAGTATGCCCACATATTTGGTATACCCATATTTACATATACACATAAATACACAGATATTTAGATACTATAGTATTATATACATATTGTAAAATAAAGTAGTGATCAGAGTGATATTACAGAAGATTTGTTGGATGAGGTAGATCTTGAACCAATTTTTGAGGGAAGTCATGGAAGACTTGGAAAAAAGACAGAAGGGCATTGCAGGTAAGGAAAACACTTGAGAAGGGGACCTGGAGGTCCAGATAAATAAAGTATCTGTAATTATGGTAAATATCTTAGATGGAGAGCTGGGAAGGACTTAGAAGTTCTTTAGTCCAACCCTCTCATTTAACAGATAAGGAAGTGTGACCATGATAAATGATTGTGTTAAAGTGCTTTGAATATGATGGAAACCTCATCCAAGAGGAAGCCATCAGAAATTATTTCTATGGTAATGATGTGAAGTACTGAGTAAGAGAGGGACAGTTAGTTGAGGGCTGAGTTCAGATTTGATTCTATCTTTGATAAAGAGCCATTATATATTCTAGGGGGAGACCTATGACCAGGTGCTGTTTGAGAAAGTCTTCCCTGGCAGCAGTGTTCAGGATGGCCTAATGTAGCAAGAGATTGGTTGTCCTGGTAATCCAGTAATGGAATGATGAGTAGTGCCTTGTTATATCTGACTCGTGTGAAAGGTAGGGTAGAAAGGTTGAGGGGGTAGATGGGCAGAAAGCATAATGCAATAATAAGTTAAAGGAGGAATTTCTATAAGGATAAATAGTCTTAGGTCAGAGCAGAGAATAGTCAAAACTTTAAAGCAGAAAACCATATAAAAGAATCAGATGCCTAGAATTGTAGATTACTCTGCTTTGCAGTTTTTCCCTCCATCACAATCATCTTAATTTATGGGTGGTGATTGCTTGGCAAATGCCCTGTTCCTTCCTTCCCCATCCACCCCCCCCCCCCAGCCCCTCCCCGGCAATGTGCCTAGCCAAGAGGTTGTGGAAATAAGAAATTTGAGATCTGTTACATTAGGATAATCAACAGGACTAGGTGGCTAATTTACTGGGGGGGGGGGATGATAACAGGTTTGATAATTTAAATATCAGAATTAACAAAATAGTGCCAATATGAGGAAGTTGGGAAGGAGTTCTGATTTGGGAAGGGGGAGAAAGACGATCGGTTAAGCTTTTGAGAGACATTTTCAGATGTTGATATTACTGTATGTGTTAGATTTTTACAAGATAAACATTAGAAGTCTATCTAGTCTGTCCAAATGTGGTCTGCTTGCAACATTGTTACCTTAGAAAGTCTGTTTTTGGAATTGCCATCAAAGCATAAATCCTACTGGAATCTCAGACTCATCTGTCTAAAGGAGAACTCCTCTTTCTCCCCAAATCAGCCCCTCTCCCAAACTTCCCTGTCATTGTCCAGGGTGCCTTTGTGTTCCTTATTCCCATCTTTTCCAGAGCTGCCTACTGCTTTCCACTCTGTCTTCTGGAAAGCCTGTTCTGTAGAGAACATGTTTGGTTTCATCCAAAACCTCTTCCTTTCTCACTTCATTTTTGTTTACTTATTACTTATCTGACTCCCTCCTGATTTTCATTTCTCTGGCCTCTTTCCACCCAGCACTGGTTGCACATTGAGTCATATGCCTGATTCACCTTGCCCCTTACTACTTCTTCCAGGCTACCACCATCACTCAATAATCCCTTCTCCTTTGGAGTTCATTCAATGCATATTTATCACCAACTCAGAATCCTTTTGGTTGTTATCTATTGTCCTCCTAGACATTTTCCTCCCATAACGGGTTCCTGGCTCATAGTCTTTCCCTCCTCACTAACTCCTATCCTCCTACTAGGGAATTTCATTACATTATACATTTTAATACTCCTATAGCACACTAACTACTTCCCATGATCTGTACCATCACCTTATCTCAGATGCACTCAAAGATGGTCACCTCCAAGATCTTGCCATCATCATTCACAAGTGATCCATTTCCATGTCCATAAACTCTGAAATTATTTATTTTTATTTTTGTATTTTTGCAAGGCAAAGGGGTTAAGTGTGTTGCCCAAGGCCACACAGCTAGGTAATTATTAAGTGTCTGAGCTTGGATTTGAACTCAGGTACTCCTGACTCCAGGGCCGCTGCTCAATCCACTGTGCCACCTAGCTGCCCCTGAACTCTGAAATTCTTTTATCTGATTATAGGTTTTTCTCATTTCAACTTACTCTATGCCTTACCAACCTTAGTCCTCTTCTCCATCCTCACTGTGATCACCAGTCTGTTAGTTCTTTACCAGGTGTTGACATTGCACTGTCTTATAATCCCCTCTTTTCCTCATCTTGACCCCTTTGTGAATTAGTTCAATACTGTGCTATCATCTACTCTTAATCCTTATACTGTTTTCTACTATCTCTGATCTGGCTTTGATGACCTCTGCCATCATTCTTGATCATGTGCTCTGAAGGAATTGGAGATAATTTTAAAACTGTGCTCATTATGTCCTCCATAAATTTATATTTCTTAATCTTAATGTGGGCCCTCACTGGGCAAAGGCATTCCTCTAATTGATTCATTATTCTACTCACCACAGCAGTTTTTCCAGATTTTTTTCATCTCTCATGATGAAACTCCCTTGATTCCTTTCCTCTACCTTCTCAACTGAGAACTTTGACACATATTTATGAAAAATATTGAAATCATTTACCATGTGCAATTTCATCTCTCCACTTTCTCATTCACATCATTCAGAGGCTTTCCACCCCTGTCTCCTTCATCCCTGTCACTTGTTATTACAAATCACTCTACACACACACAGGTGATTCCATCTTTCCCCATCTTCTCCAGGTGAATGCCCCTTGGTCCCTGCCATTCTCACTTTTTCACTAATCTTCAATCTCTTCCTCTTTACTGGCTGCTTCCCCGCTGCCCTCAAACATGTCCATGTCTCTACCAGCCTTAAAAAAGCCCCCCAAAACCTCTTCCTTGAACCATCCATCCCTGCTAGCTCTCACCCTATCTCTGTGGATAAATTCCTTGAAAAGGCTGTGTACAACCGCTTCTTCTTCTCTCAGATACTTCTCAACTCTTTGTAAAGAGGCTGACTTCTAACTTCATTATTCAACTGAAAGATCTTTGAATGATCTTATCATTTGACATCTATATAGCCTTTGAAATGGATAATCATCTCCTGGATACTGTCTTTTCTCTAGGTTTTCAGTATACTTTGTACTTTTGGCTTTCCTGCCAAATTAATTAAATCTCTTTGTTGAATCTTCATCCAGGTCTGATGTCCCTCCAAGGTTCTGTCTTGACTCTCTTCTTTTCTTTCTCTTATATTTTGTTTGGTGATCTCATCAGCTCCCATCTATTCAATTAATTATCTCTATACAGATGATTTTTCATTCTATATCTCCACCTCTAACCTCTCTTTGTCTTCCAGTCTTTCATCTGCCTATTGTATATCACAAATTAGATGTCCCATGGGAATCTCAAATTAAATATGTCCAAGTTGGGCTCAGTATTTTTCTCCTCCAAACTGTTCTTTCTTCCCAACTTCCCTATTGTTGTTGAGATATCTCCTCCTCCTGGTTACCCAGCTTCAAAGCATATGTGTTATTTTTACTTTGATATTCAGTTTGTTGTTGAGGCTTTTCACTTCTACCATTGTAACATCTTCTCTAATATTGCCACCAGCCTTGGGAAGCCTCTCCTTGCACTAGTCCGGCCTCCCCATAGCTATTGAATTGATCTGGAAGTTCAGTTCTGACCTTATCATCTTCCTCTTCACCTTGCTTCCTTTTGCCTCCAGGATCAAACATAAAGTCCTCTTTTTTGGGGGAGGAATTTGAAGCCCTTTGTGATGGCCCCTTCCCTCCTTTAAAACCTTCTTACCTCTTTTTCTTTTCCATATACTCTATCATCTGAGGATCCTATGCCTTCCTTGCTGTTCCTTGTGTAAGTTGTTCCATTCCTCAACTGAATTTTCCCTGGGTGTACTCTATGAGTGGAGTGTTCTCTCTCCACCTTTACTTCCTGGATTCCTGTTTTTCTTCAGGTCTCAGGTAAAATCCCATCTTATGTACAGGATTTGGACATAAAAAAATATTATTAGCAAATGAGGACATCATGGAATAGTTTACCTGTCAGATCTGTGGAAAGGGAAGCAATTTATGACCAAGGAAGAGATGGAGAATATCATTAAAAACAAACTAGACAATTTTGATTACATTAAATTAAAAAGCTTTTGCAGACAAAACCACTGTAACCAATATCAAAAGAATTGTAGTAAATTGGGAAACAATTTTTACAACTAGTATTTCTGACAAAGGACTCCATCCCTAAAGGTCTCAGAGACCTGAGTCAAATTAAAAAAAAAAATCCATTCCCCAACTGACAAATGGTCAAAGGATAGGCAAAGGCAATTTACAGATAAGGAAATCAAAGTGATCCATAGTTATATGAAAAATTATTCTAAATCACTACTTATTGGAGAAATGCAAATTAAAGTGTCTCTGAGATACACCTCACACCTCTCAGGACTGGCCAATATGACCAGAAAGGACAATGATCAATGTTGGAAAAGGATGTGGGAAATCTGGGACACTAATACATTGTTGGTGGAGCTGTGAACTCATCCAGCCTTTCTGGAGAACAATTTGGAAATATGCCCAAAGGGCAACAAAAATGTGCATACCCCTTGATCCAGCAATATCACTACTGGATCTGTACCCTGAAGAGATGATGAAAAAGGGTAAAAACATCACTTGTACAAAAATATTCATAGCAGCCCTGTTTGTGGTGGCAAAGAATTGGAAATTACGTGAATGTCCTTCAAATAGAGAATGACTTAACAAACTGTGGTTTATGAATGTGATGGAACACTATTGTTCTATTAGAAACCAGGAGGGATGGGAATAAAGGGAAGCCTGAAAGGATTTGCATGAACTGTTACTGAGCAAGGTGAGTAGGACCAGAAGAACACTGTACACCCTAACAGCAACATGGGGGTGAGGATCAACCTTAATGGACTTGTTCATTCTATCAGTGCAACAATCAGGCACAATTTTAGGGTTTCTATGATGGAGAATACCATCTGTATCCAGATTAAAAATTGTGGAGTTTGAACAAAGACCAAAGACTTTTAATCAAAAAAAAATATTTTTTCTTATTATGTAATTTTGCTATCTTTTATACTTTATTTTTCTTCCTTAAGAATGTGATTTCTTTCCCATCACATTCAACTTAGATCAATGTATGGCATGGAAACTTTGTAAAGACTAACAGACTGCCTTCTGTGGGGCGGGGGGTGATGGAAGTAAGATTAGGAGAAAAATTTTAAAATTCAAAATAAATAAAATCTTTCTAAAATTCCCATCTTATGCATCATGCTTTTCTTTTCCAGTCTTCCTTACTGCTGGAGCCTTCCCTCTATACAGATCATGCATTCAACATAATTTTTTGTATGTTATAATCTACTGGTTTGTGAACTCCAGGACTGTATCTGTTATTTTTGTTGTTGTTTTCTTAAGTAACCAGCCTGGTTTACCTAACACATAACAGCTACTTAATAAAAACGTATTGTCTAGACTTGGCTATTTCCAAAAGTTAAATTGACCCCAAAGGATAAAGATTAGTTATTATTGAAATTACTCAGAAGAATATACTTGTATATTCTGAAAGCAAATTCTTTGAAAGGAAGAATTTAAGAAATGTAATGAGTAATTGCAGCATTGTTTAGAATATAATCTCAAGGAGACTTCTTTGAAGGGCGCACCACTTATTTTGATGTGTGTATTCTAGTTCATTTTTAGAAAATCATTATGCTTTTTCATTTATTTTTTATTGATGCCTTTTGTTTTTATATTGCATTTATTTCTAAATATAGTCTTCCCACTTCAACTATGCAAAAGACATTGCCTTGTAACAAATATTTAAAAATTTAGCAAATTCAACCAGTGCATCCATTGAGTCTGACAATTTAGTCAGTCAATAACCATTTATTAAGCTCATACTATATGCTAGACACTGTTCTACACTCAGCCTCCAATCTCAGCAGAAAAAGCCAAGAAACACATTTTCTCAACTCTTCTCCAGGGCCAACGTTGTTCATTATAATTATGCTGAATTCTGTTTCCATTTATGTTCTTTCCACTCATGTTGATGTAGTCATTGCATTTATTTCTGGTTTTGTTATTTTACCCAGCAATAGCTCTTATAAGTGAAGATTCTCTGACTTCTTCGTACTCATTACATTTATATACCACAGTTTAGCCACTTCCCAGTTAATCTACTATTTCTAATGCTTTGCTTTTCAAAAAGTGTTATCATGAATACATTTTTATATTTATGGGATTTTTCTACTTTGACCTTCTTGGAGTATTTGCCTACCAATGAGATTTCTGAGTCATGTGTTATAGACATTATAGCATAATTACAAATCACATTCCAGAATGTTTGGACTTATTCACAACTCTACCAATAGTGTATTAGTTTTCAGTCTTCCTAGATCTGGACTTGATGGTCACATAGTAAATGTTTGTAATTTAAATTTAGATCCCAACTGATTGGAAGTCAGTGTTCTTTGTCAGATTTTGAAGTAGAGAAAGGTTTTGGAATGGAAAGAAGTGAATCATAAACCCAACTTGTGTCATTGGTTATGTGAGTGTAATAGGAAATAAATGAAGTTTTTGGTTTAAAGTAATTGTTGTGGGGGGCATAAATCAGGGAACTTGAATAGTAAGATTATTTTTCAGAAGCTAAAACCAAGTGAACATGAATTGGTATTTGTCTAAGTCTCTTTGGTTATAGCATTTTATTTATCAGTGCTTTATACTTGTATAGGAGTGAAGGAAGGAATTATCTGTAGAAGTTCTTCAAGATTGGGATTGACTAAATGTGTTCTGTAAAAGATTAAGGGAATTCTATGATGGTGCTTAAGTGTTTAAATTAATCAATTGAAAACAGTTCAAGATTGACCCCACAGGGTTAATTGTTACCTAGGTCTAATTAATCCAGTGGTGGGTTAACTTTATTCTTATTGTCATAGATAGTTTTCAGGGAGGTATTGATGAGTAGTACAAAATGGCCTCAAGCTTCATTGCCTTTTTTTGATCTAACTCCTTAATGAGCTGCTGCAAAATATTTTTTCCCATTCTTTCTGCTCTTAGATCTCAGCAGTGATTTTTTTTTTTTTTGCTAGGGTAGCAAAAAGCTAAGTTTACCTTTGATATGTTATCAATCTATGCTATTATCCAGACATCCCCCATATACTCTCTGATTTTGTTATTTTTATCAGTTTTTCTTTATTGTTTTTGTTTCACATTGTTCTTAGCTATACTTCCTAATACAGATTAATCAGCAAATTTAATTAAATGTGTTTTTTGCACTCTCTCTCTTCTTTACTAATGAATGTATAAGGAAGGCCAAATCTAACAATCTTCTCTGTGCTGCAGTGATTGAATTCTCTGTCTATTCGGTAATTCTGTGTGTTTTATTAGGTGGTACTTATTTCTTTTCTATCATGAGTGCTAGAAATTATAAAATCCAAGTACAGTTAGTACCTTGCATGTGGAAGGAGATTAATAAATATTGAGGACTCCTCTCTTATGCCCCCCCCTTCCTCCCCTTCCTCATCTACACATAGAAGAAACGTGCAAGGAAAGACTTCTAAAACACGATTTTTGTGTTTCTCTAGCAAAATATGTAAAATATATATTGTATGTTTAGAATTCTAAAATGTTTTACTCCTTAGACTTTATTCTCTAAAATGATCTCTGAGAACTGCACAAGTAGATCATTCTCATAGGTATAACTATTAATATTATCAGACCACTGCTGTTCTTGTGTACCTCAGACAGTAAAGCACAGCTGTCTGGCACAAAGATGAAGGTACATTTTTTACCTAGAGAAAATGTTGACTTCAGGACCTTGTTTGCTTGTGGGTCTTTTCTTGTGGATTTCTGAGATGTTGGTAGTCCAGCTTTCCTGCCTAGGGCTCAGAGAGATGGCAGCAGAATACAAAGTCCCTTTCATTCTTTAATTGCTAGAAACAGGGGGGTTTCTTCTCTGGCTTGTTCAGAAGACTCAGACTAGAGAGGAGTTTGGAATTTGAAAGAAAGTTGGAATTTGATGCTTCTTAGCCTTGTAGCCCAGTGGTACACCTTAGTTTCTTTTCTGAAAATGACTGCTTTCTGTATATATGTGACATTGTGGAGGATAGAAAGTCCAGAGAGCATAGCTTTCTTTGTTTTATTATGATGCTGATTTTTTTCCTTTTCTCAGATTTTTGCCATCTTATAACTGGTAAAAAAAAATCGAGATTCCTTGACTCACAGAAGCTTGTAAATTCATTTATAATTAAAAAAAGTAAATTCAATTAGTAATCTTCATGTGACTATTTTACTTTTAAAATTTACTAACCTGATACTATGAATAAGCCAAAATGATGCATAGCATGTTTTCTATTCTTTTTTTTGTGAACTGAAAGTGAATCTAACTAATAGCAAGTCTTTAGGATAATCTGTGAAGGGTGCTAAAAACAAATATAGCAAATATTTAGTTTTTCTTCCTGAAAAATAAAGATAGAAGAAACAAGGGTGTACTTTTTCATGGCTTCCAAATTTCTGGTTATTTTACATATATCTGAAGCTTTTAAAAGTTTAGAGGCAGATTTTTCTTGTTTCAGTTTTAACTGATTTCTAAATAATATCTAAAACTCTTGACTATTCCTGTATCCTCTTTTTACCCAGAGGCAACTAGCTATGAGGCACAGGTGCATGCAGTCAATTAGCTAGCACAGTGCTAAATGTTTTAATACAAAGAAAAGCAAAAAGCAGTCTGCTCTCTTGAAACTCCCAGTCTAATTGGGGAGGCAGCATTAAAACAGCTCTGTACAAACTATATCCAGGATTATAGGATAAATTGGATATCAAAATACATTTATTTATCAAAATTGTGTGTGTGTGTGTGTGTGTGTACACAGGATATATTGGGGATCTCTTATAGGGACAGCACTAAGAATGAGGATTAGGAAAGGAATCTTGAGAAGGTGGGTCTTTAGTTTAGACTTGAATTAATCTGGGGAAACCCAGGAGGATGAGTCAAGAAGGGGAAATGTTCCAGGTAGAGGGAACAGCCAATGAAAATGGCTGAAACTGAGAAATGGAATGAGCATTTTTTGAATCTTTAAGGAGGTTAATGTCATTGGATTGCAGAATATATGGAGAATAATAAGGAATAAGAAAGTGCCAAAGTAAGGGAAGCACTGGTCTTGAAGTTCAAATTCCACCCTAGACACATAGTTAAATGAACTGGGTATATCTCTGTTTGCCTCAGTTTCTTCATCTATATAAGGGAGATAATAATTTCTCATATATCACAATAGTTGTTGTGAGGATCAAATGATATAATGTGTCATAAGTGCTCAGCATAGTGTTTGCCCCTAGTAGATTCCATTAAAACACACATTCTCTCCCTTCTGTTGACCTCAATCAGGTTCCTCATTTGTAACATGGGAATAATAATAGTAGTACCTATATCACATAGCTGTTCTGAGAATAAAATGAGATGATAATATATAAAAGTACTTTACAAACCTAAAAATGTTACATAAATGGGGTGGCTAGGTGGCACAGTGGATAGAGCACCAGTCCTGGAGTCAGGAGGACCTGAGTTCAAATAAGGCCTCAGACATTTAATCATTACCTAACTGTGTGGCCTTGGGCAAGCCACTTAACCCCACTGCCTTGCAAAAAAAAAACCCCAAAAACAAAACTTTAAAAAAATGTTACATAAATACTAGTTACAATTTTAAAATAAAATAACTTCTTAAATACCTATTATTTTTTTTCATTTCTATGTAGGGTGTTTGGGGATTTTTTTTTGGTCAGTATTTGAAATTTTATTGTTTTCTTGTCATTTTTATCACAAATAACTGTTTTAAACTTTCATAGTGTCTTTTTGTAAAAGTAACTTCCATTTTTTTTCCCCTAGGTATCAATGTTGATGACTAAAAAGGAATTACCAGGATTTTCCTCCTTTTTCTTTGGAAAATTTGTACAGATTTTTCCTGTCTTCATACACAGTCCCTCTTCTGCATTTCTATAACTCATCAAAAATCAATGGTTATATTTTGGTAAGTAAATTACTTTCTTAATCCTTGTATGTGTGACAAGACTTTGAGAAGTTTTAGTTTATTTTCCCAGAAATCTTCAGCATGTTGGCTGGATGCTTTCCAAAGAATTTATGAATAAATGGTTGCATAGGATGAAATGGTAGGAATGGATTTAATTTTGTACCCACATCAGTGAGAGCTTGGACTCCTTGAACTACTAAAATGTTTTAGTAGCAGTTTAGTGGCTTTTTGTTGTTTTCAATAGGAAAACAGTTTTGTAAGTGATGCTTTGAAAAAAGTAGGCACTGAAAGATTTCCATTCAACCTTCCTTCAACCCTTCTTTTCTTGAGATATACCAAGGCTAGTTTACAGAGGATGTTAATCTAGGCCAGTATTTTATCTTCCTTGGTTAAAGCAGTTATCTTGATCCCTCAGTTTAACCCTTCCCTCTTTTTAATTTTCAGTCTTTTCCTAGTTATTTCCTTCTTCCCTGACATGTATAAACATGCCCAGATTTATTAAAAATCTTTTACTACATCCCTTTGTAATTTAGCTTCCAGCCTCCCCTAAAGTTGGTTCTCTCCAGCCTTAACTCAGAAAGTTTTCTCCAAGGCTACTGATTTCTAATTGCTAAATCTTATGGCCTATTCTCAGTCTTAAACCTTCTTGATTTCTATTGAATATTTAACACTAATGACCCCCTTCCCTTCTTGAATTCTTTTTGTTCCCTGAATTTTCATGAAAACTGCTTTCTCCTAGTTTTTCTCCTACCTGCTACTTCTTCTTAGACTCTTTCACTGGATCCTCAAGCATAAATCATCCCCAAAGCATGAATGTCTTCCAAAGCTTTGTCCTTATGTTTTCTTTTCTTTCTTTGCATACTTTCTCTTAGTAAGATCATTAGTTCCCATGAGTTTAAAGATTATCTCCATTATGCTGACTCTCAGATCTCCATATCGCCTCTCTTTTCTGAGTGATCACCAAGTGTTTATTGCACTATCCAATTGGACAGAACCTAGAAAATCACACTCTCAGAATTCTTAGTCACTTATAGTCTGACTTCTGACCTTATCATTCCACTGAAACTTCTCTCTCTTAAGTTTCTAATAATCTTTTAGTTGACTAAGTTAGCTTTTTCTCAATCCTCATTCTCTTTGACCTGTATGCAGCCATTGAAAGGTTGATCATTCTCTCCTTTTTGATACTTTCTTCTCTCTCGGTTTTTGAGACATGACTCTCTCATGGTGGATACTCCTCTACACCATGTGCTCTAACCTTTGGTGTCCCTCAGGGTTCTATCCTTGGCCCTTTTCTCTTTTTACCTCTCTACTGTTTCACTTGGTGATCTCATCAACAATTTCCATAGATTTAATTACTATCTCTTTGCTGTTGATTCTCAAAACTACTCAGCCTTCCCTAAACTCACTGTTGACTTCCACTCTAGCTTCTCCAACTGCCTTTCAGATACCTTGAACTAGATGTTCACTAGACAACTTAAACTCAATAAAACCAAAACAGAACTCATTATTAACCCATTCTTTTCCTTTTATTATAGAGGACAACACCTTCACAGTCCCTCTGGCTCATAACCCGATCTTGGATTCCTTACTGCCTCTCAAGTCCCCCCCCCCCCCAAAAAAAAAAAAATTCAGTCTGTATTTCAGGGCCTTTGATAATTTCTTTGCAATGTCTTTCAAAGAGACCCCCTTCTCTTCTCTGATGTTACTGCTTCTCTACTGTAGACCCTCATTACCTTGTTCCTGCTGGTGGGTTACCTCCCTTATGTCTTTTCCTATTTCATTTCATCCTTCATTCAGCCACTAAAGTGATTTTTTTTTTTTTTTTTTTTTTTAGGAAGGCAAATAGGGTTAAGTGGCTTGCTCAAGGCCACACAGCTAGGTAATTATTAAGTGTCTGAGACCGGATTTGAACCCAGGTACTCCTGACTCCAGGGCCGGTGCTTTATCCACTGCGCCACCTAGCTGCCCTTAAAGTGATTTTTCTTAAAGTTCAGGTCTGATCATGTCATGTCCTCCTTCCCTCTACTCAGTAAACTCCAGTGGCTTCCTGTTGTCTTCAGGATCAAGTACAAAATACTCTGCTGACATTTTAAGAGCTTCAGAACCAGCCTAAATAATCTTTCCATAGCACAGGCAGCTTCTCCTGCTTTAGAAATTTCAGTGGCTGGGTGGCTAGGTGGCGCAGTGGATAAAGCACCGGCCCTGGAGTCAGGAGTACCTGAGTTCAAACCTGATCTCAGGCACTTAATAATTACCTAGCTGTGTGTCCTTGGGCAAGCCACTTAACCCATTTGCCTTGCAAAAACCTAAAAAAAAAAAAAAAAAGAAAAAGAAATTTCAGTGGCTCCCCTGTTGCCTCTAGGATAAAGTATAAACTCAGTTTAGCATATCATGACCTTCCTAATCTGACTCTAGCTTCCTTTTGCCTGATTTTTACACATATACAGAGTCCTAACATTCCAGGCTTTTTCCACTTTACTCTCCAACACTATTCTTAGGTATTCCAACTCCTCTCTCTGCATCTCTAGTATCTGGAATGCTCCTTCTCTTTCACCTTGACTACTGACTTTGCTGACTTCCTGTAAATTCCAGTGAAAATCCTACCTTTTACCAAAAAACCTTCCCAAGCCCTTTTAATTTTACTATCTTCCCTTTGTTAATTATTTCCTATTTATCTTGATTATACGGTAGGTTGCTTTTTGCATACATTTGTTTATATATTGTCTTCTCCATTAGATCTTTGAACTCTTTTAGTATTCCCAGCACTCAGCACAGTGACTGACCCATAATAGATATGTTTTAAATATTTATCGATTGATTGATTATTGATTGATGTCCACTCATTATCTTCCACCATGCCCTCCTCCCCCAAACTTCTTCTACATTTTCTTCTCTCTGTTGAAGGCACTACCATTCTTCATGTCACTGGTTTGGAACCAGAGTCTGCTGCTGTAACATTCTCAGCATCATTTTTCTTCTCTCCACTTACTTGGCCACTGCCCTCATTCATCCCTCTGACCTCTTGACCATATTATCTTAATAGCCTGAAAATAGCCTCCCTGATTCTTTTTTTTCCTCTTCCAGGTCACCCTCCACATAATTGCCCAGAAAATCTTTCCAATGCAAACAGCTTCTCCTGCTTGAGAAATTTCAGTGGCTTCCTGTTGCCTCTAGGATTAAGTATAAACTTCTTAGTTTAGCATTTCAAGTTCTTCCTCATCTGACTCTAGCCTACCTTTGCATATTTATTACACTTATTCTTCTTCATCCTGTCCACATTGTAGCCAGCTGACTGACTAGTCAGCTGGTCTTGAACTTGGCCCTCCACTTCTGGCTTCCATGTTTTTTTATGGACTTGCTGCCCTGACTGTGATCCCTCCTCATCTGTTGCTCTTAGAATCTCTTGTTGCCCTCAGAGCTCAGCTCATATTCCATTCTTAATAGATGCATGCCATTTGATTGATTTTCTTAATCCCCTTGGTTGTGAGTGTTTTTTCCCCACCCTGTCAATGATCCTATGTATACTTTTCAGTTTTTCTGTTATTTTTCCATTTTATTTTGCACGTAGTAGGCACTTGGTAGATGCCTGTTGAATTGAATTGGGACTTCATTGAATTAGGGTTTCAAATAATAGAGCTCCGTTTTCTTCAGACCTAAGATAATAGAATAATAAACACATACTTTGCTGGACTTCTTTGAGATGAGGTTGAATGAAACATGAAGAATCAGTGGTCAGTAAAAATGGCAAGATAAATTATTACTCTGCCAAATATCTTGGAATTAAAATTTTTTTAGAACACAGTAAAACATTCTCCAGCAGCACTATCTTAGGCATATAAGTGAGAAAGACGTTGCCCTTGGAGAGCTGGCACTCTATTGCAGAGGTATTTTCTGTTCACAGGGCAGATACAAATGAAAGGTGCAGGCTGCCTTGGACCTTCAGCTACTCACTTGTTGTTCTTGTCTTTCACTTATATCTATACTTTGTGGTTCTTGAATAACCCAACAAATAGTGGTTGCATTTTGCTTGGGTTCCTTTGATGTACTCTGTTACAAATACAACTTTGTCTAGGAAAACTACAAGATTTGTAGGATGTATATAAAGGCCATTACTGAAAGATAACTATGAGGGCAGAGTTCTTTTTTTTGTTTTTGTTTTTTTATGGTAGTTTTTTCTGTGTTCTTGCACAATTTAAAATTTCTTTTCCTGCTTCTGTATGTTAAAATGAAGCAGCCTCTGAAAGTGATTGAAAATTTGGCATACTTAAGAACCACTTATTTATGATTTATTGGAGCTCCTACTATTGCCCCAAATTGTATTTGGTTCAATGAGATGGTTTTTGTCCATAAAGTGCTCATAATCTGTTGGGCAATTAGACTCAAATGGGTGAAACAACAATGAAAATACCTGAAATTTACCTGGTGTGCTTGTAAAATACTTTACATTTGTTACCCTATTTGAATATCACTATAATCATGTGAGGTAAGAAGTGCAGGTTTTATTCCCATTTTGCAGATGGGGGACACAGAAAGTTAAGTGATTCGCTCACACAGTTAATAGGTGACTTATACTGATGCTGTTTATGTCCCAGAAATGATGAATTGCTAAATGACACAATGCAAATCAGAAGTTGAAAAGATGTAGAGAGCATTGAGAGGCCAGTGGAGGCCTCCTGGAGGAGAAAGCCCTTGTAATAGAGCATCCTGAATGATGAACAGGATTTGGGCAGGTAGAGAAGAGGAGGTAAACATTCCAAGAAAGAGAACAGTAGGCATGGAGATGAGCATGGTGTGGTTGGGGGACCGTAAAGCCTGCCTGGCTCAGCTGAGAGGAGGAGATTGGGGAGTATAGTGAGAAGGAGATGCTTAATGTTTTCTGAAAGTACTCTCATGGAAAAATTCGGAGAATACTTCCCAATAGGGTGAGAAAAGATGTGAGAAAAGAAAACAAAGTGAGATTGCCCTTGGATGGACTTTGAGCATTCCCATATCTAGGAAGCCCTCCATTGCAAAAGGTGATCACCAATGGCCCTAACTGGCAGAGGCTTGGTGAGCAGAAGGACAGGCCTCATTCAGAATGGCTTTGAGGATACCCAGACCCCCAGAGGAAAGTAGAGAAAGCTTTAATCTTAGCTGTTTAAAATCTCCTTGTTATCTGTCTTTTAATTCTTCTTATTATTTTTTCAAGAAGATGCCAATCTGCACCTGGCCATAAAGAGTGACATTGTGTCTGTGAAAGTGCTGCGCCAGCTCACAGAGCCGTCCCACAAGAGCACTTCCCAAGTCCCCAAACGCAGGGCTGACAATCTGCAGCCTGTGAGACGGAGGGGGGAGACTGGGAGGATGGACAATGAGGAAGGGGGTGTGTACCTTCCGGAGTTGGGGGGGAGAGGAGAGAGCAGTCCCTGGACCCTGGAGGCAGTTGGAATGGAAACCATTTGAATTGGCAGGGTCAGGGAGTCAAATTGTCTCTAAAGCAGAAACTGATGCTTTTAGGGTATGTGTGGGATGGGGTACACATATTTCACTCCTCTTCTCAAGGTGTTACTGTTTCGTTTTTGTTAGCAAGGCTGTAAGGTTAGAAGTTTTATTGATGGAAATATGGATTGGATAGAATTAGAAATCTTGAAGCAACTAAAAATATCACTTCTTGCCAGGAAATGAGACTGTCCAAACCCTCCCTGGCCAGCTGGGAGGACCAGGATGAAGGGAGGAGAGTGAGTGGAGTTTACCTTTTCCAGGAATTATTACTTTAGCTCTGAGACCAATCTCTGTATGCATGTCACAAATTGACTGCTTCTTTATCCCTGACTTAAGTTTGTTTTGTTGTTGATTCAGAGACTGATGGGCCATTGTAAATAGCCTCATTCTGAACCCAAGGCTGCCTTGTCACCACTCAGATCCTGTAATAAACTTGGAGTGTTTGCCATGCAAGCCTTCAGTCTGACTTAATGTGAACCATTTTTTAGTGAATGTGAAGAATGAATATGTTTGATTACTATTCTTACTCTTGTATTCAAGTAGTTTTGCTTGAGGATTGGAACTCGGGGAAAAGTACTGTTCTTAACCTATTCCTCCTTTTCTTGGCAATGTTTGGAGCATCAGTGTGTAAGTAAATGATCATAACAGTGCTCATAATTTAGAATTCAGTGGTGTATCTTGTTCCCATTGAATTAATTATACAAACCCAAAGTAAGCTTGATAGTAGAGAAAGGGAGTAGAAATAGTCTGGGGGAAATCTGAAGGAATTAGAAAAGGGATTCAGAAATGGAAATGCTCTTGGTAGTACCACTTCTCAGGTCTCCAGTGTTAGTTTTTACTGGCTCCTTGTTGCTTATGGATGAAGTCCAAACTTCTTAAACTGGCATTCTAGGCCCTTGTCCAAAAAGAGCTTATTTTATCCTAGAAACAGCAGAGTGGGTCATTTCCCCCCAATTCATCTCTCTTCTTTACTTTGGCTTTCTCCTATTTCCTTACTTTCTTTTCACCTCTCTGAATCCTTTAAGGCCCGGTTCTTCTGTCAATCTTTCTTTAGTGATGTCTTTTTCCTCTAAACTTCCTAATCTTGTACTATTTATATTAGATAATTATACACTGCCTTATGCTGTTAGTTATCTTTTTCTGTTTATGTTTAGTCTCTTGAATTAGATATAGCAGGATTTTTGTAGATAGTGGTTATTTTTGCAGATAGTGGTCTAGGGGGCAGCTGGTCTTAGAACTTGATAATAACCTTTCCATTGTGAAAGTTATTCCTTATTTATTTATTATCTCATTTTTTCTGTGCTTATAAATGAAATATTCTGCTCCTATTTCTCCTCAACCAGATTTCAGATTCATACTTCCTAATATGACTGGGAGCAGGAAGGGGAAGTAGAGCCCAGATACAATGGCTTGTACCCAATCCACTAATGTCTGCTTCTATTCACATGCAATTGTTCTTTTCCACTACTGCTACTTTGTTGCTTCATCAGCCTAAATTTCTCTGTCAAGCTACTCAATCCAAACTTACATAAGACACAGGTTTCTAAAGAAAGCAGTAATATTCCAGGCTGCTTCCACCCCCCCCTCCCCCAGTGGTTTCTTCACGTTCTATTCAGTGGTTTGTAGGCTTCAGTTTGTGACTTGAGAAGAAGCCTAAGGGGAAGAAAAAATGACCCAATATGCAATCTGTTTAGTAAATGTCAAACTTTGAGGTACAGTCTCAGAATTGAATCTACTCTTTGTGGCTTGCTGTAGGATATTAATCCAGATTATAAGAGATCCATCAGGGGAACTGCTCTGGTGCCATTCTAAAAGGAGGCCAGGCTTCCTTTCAGAGAAGGAATTTCAAATTCAGCTGTAAAACTCCAGAGTGAGGGCTAACGAGATTAAAATGTGTTTGTGAAATGTTTAACAAAAGAAATAAAAATGTGAAATGTCAAACATAATGTTAATTTGTAGTTTTATAAGTGACCCACTGGAATTAGTATGTATTTGGGTTTGACACTACTGGTTAAGAGGGACATTTAGGAATGATAAAAGATAAAACTTGAGGTCTTAAGCTCCAGGATCCCTGGACCTCCCCAGGTGGCCATGGAACTGGCCTTTTTTGATTATTGGAATTAGTATGAAAACAGATTCATAACTACAGCTTCATGGAGTACTATACCCCAAGACTTAGAAGCCAGGCAGATTGATTTACTCACCACTCGCTGAAAGCTTCTTTACTGCCTGCATGTATTATTGCTGCATATGCCAACATATATGATCTTGCTCATTTCCCTTGTTTTGTAGCTACCTTGAAGAAGCTTATAATAGCGCCATTTTACTTGGTAACTAATTATTCCAATCATTGCATCTTTTGTGATATGATGTTTCTAAGGAGTATATTTCAACTGGAAAACACATTTTTCTCTTTCTCTCTCTCTTTTTTTTAATATGACTTGTTCATTGTTCAAACCTATTAAAATCTTGAACTGACTGCCTTTTTCAGAGTCACTTATAGGTGTGAACATTAAACTCTGAACAGTAAGTTGGTGAGCTATAGGGTTACCACAGCAGTGGAGTGTGAAAGAGACTGAGCTTCAGGCTCTTTCCTAGCCTATAGAGCGTGAAATCATTTGGTGCCGATGCATGGCGGCTGGGGCCAGTGGAGTGTAAAATAAGTTGGGGTGTGAGTTGTGTTATGCTGAGAGATAAGCCCCTTCATGCCATAGTTTGCTTATACCCTTGGAACCTCCAAGATTCTGCTGGAGCCATATATTCCATATCTTTGTCTTGACTCTTAGCTTTCGCCTGAAATGTTTCCTCCACTTGTGCAAGCAATGCTCCTTGTTCCACTGCAGAAAGGTAAAAGTTAAAGATATCCAAGGTAAACATTAACACTTCCCCTCAAAAGACCATCTATAGCTAGAATTTACTGTGCAAGTTTCATTTGTTATTAGACAGTATGGAAATTGTACTCTGCTTGGGACCTTCTATAAGGCCAAGAATTGTGCTAATGTCACTTTCATTGGTCATTGTTCTCATGTATACATGTCCCCATGGAGCAGAGAAGTACTATAAGGAAGAATAAGATGTTCTGAATAATAATATGATAGAGATGGTGGGAAGAGGAAATATGGAAAGATTATTCATTTGGGGAAAAGAAGGGAGGGATTTCATCTCCCGACACATGGTGAGGTATCCCTACCATATGTTTCTGAGGGTGAGGCAAGGTGAATGGGGATGTTTTCCAGACAGCTGTGAATTATGATTATCATCACTTTTAAATCTAGAAGGTTATTGGGAATGGACATGTCACTGAGCACTCTAGTTTGTGTATTCTTATCCTTGTCAATCTTAACCATTCTGCTGTCTCTCTTGGCAGTTGGACAAGTCCTAGAACTTTGTTGAGTCTTAGCAGACAGGAAAGTTTTAAATATTTGTAAAGTAAGTAAATTATTGTAAGATTGACAGGCATATCTGCTTTCCTCCTTTCACCTGTGGGGCCATGACTATGGGATATGCTGATCAGAAACTATCAGTTGGAAGATTAGCCATTTGATAAAGTAGACTTCTTTTTTAAATTAACTTTGGCATGATTTGAAAGTCTTTCTGTACCAGGGAAATGAAACTTAAGGGAAATTGCCTATGAAAAGGGAAGGGTCATCTTATTGTGCCTTTTCCTTACAAATTAGGATAAAAAATTTACTTGTTCAGAAAGCAGTTAAGAAAAGCAGTATCCTTCTCCTAGGGTTTTACATAGATAATTAAACAAGAAATAAGAGAACTGTTA
Source organism: Macrotis lagotis (assembly GCF_037893015.1). NCBI lineage: Eukaryota > Metazoa > Chordata > Mammalia > Peramelemorphia > Peramelidae > Macrotis > Macrotis lagotis. The sequence goes on along the minus strand of NC_133661.1, from coordinate 76,797,615 downwards.
TACTTCATTTCTTACCCAAGAGATGCTATTTACTTAGCAAAGTCAAAGTGGGAAGAATAGAATCAAGCTCTTGTTTAGTCTTTGTGGCACTTTACTTACCCTCAGTTCATTTCAACTCATACATTTATTAAGCACCTACTGAATAGTGGGAACTCAATATACCTGAATAGTGGGAACTCAAACATATGATGATACAAACAAATCTGAAAATTTTTAAAGTGTGGATATTCTAATTATACTCCATTTATCCAATCTGCTTATGAAGAATAGCTGTAGTGTGACAGATAATCTGAATTTAGTTTTCAAATGTGTCATTGAATATTTTTTAGAATATTTACCTCCTTGTTCAAATTTTACTTCATCTTTAAAATGATTGTCTGGTGCATAGTAGGCATTTAATAAATGCTTATCAATTGATTATGTCCTGAGCCTGCATTGACAGATTGGGTTAGCAGTTGAGGAAGGCAGTTTATTAGCAGATGTTGAGATTGCTTTCTGCCACCAGAGGGATAAGTACAGTCTTGATCTTCTACTGAAAGGGTCTCTTGTCTTTTTTAGTGTCACCTTTTAGACAAGCTTGGTCCAGAAACCTTGATAAGATAAGAATGAGGGTTGATCTTGCTTCTGTTCTTATTAGTCAGCATTTCATTCCAGTTGTTCTTGGAGAGTGATTTTTTTTGGTATACCTAGACCTACTCCACTCACTTCTCTTATCCCTCTTTCCCACTAAGCCACACCTTGCACTTCACTAGAATTTGTAAGGAGTCAGTGCTGTTTTTGATGAGACCAATGAGCCAATGAGATATGGCCTTTATATTTCTTAAATATCTTAATATGGTCCTTCTTGTCAGAAAGAAAATCTATATTCTGTTACAGTAAAAACAAATAAATATGCACAATATAAATACTTTAAGAGTAACTACTGAAAGAATAGAATCTCTTGTTTAGGTATTTTACCTAGGTTTGAGAAAAGGTGATAGCAAATGTTTGTCTCTCAGTGACTGCCCTGCTTTGAGTTTTTAATGGTTTTTTCCCCCTTCTATTTAGTGCTCTTGTTCTTACATAGTTTCTTTGTGTTTTAACCTGGATTCTGTACACTTAGCAGAATCTTTTCTGATTAAAATAATAATAAAACTTCAATTAAAGACAAGATAAATGAGGAAAAAAGATCTTGAATGATGATCCAATTTTATCCCTTTTTAATGCCTCACAAAATACTTTCTTTTTTTTTTGAGGGGCATGCAGACTATTTTATTTATTTTTTTAATATAGGAATATTTTATCTGTTTTCCAATTACATACAGTGGTTTCTACTAATCTTTTTTTTTTTGGCTAGGTTTTGAATTGTACAATTTTTTCCTCCCTTCCTCCCTTCCCCCCCCCCAACAGAAGGCAATCTGATATAGTCTTTACATTTACTTCCATGATATGCATAGATCATAATTGAATGTGTTGAGATAAAAAACAAATACAAATAAAAGAAAACATTAGAGATAACAAAATTATGTAATACACAAGATAGCTTTTAAAAATTGGAGATAATAATATTAGGACTTTGGGACTTTGCCCAAGAGATGCTATTCACTTAGCAAAGTCAAAGTGGGAAGAATAGAGTCAAGCTCTTGTTCAGTCTTTGTGGCATTTTTCTTAACTCAGTTCATTTCAACTCATACATTTATTAAGCACCTACTGAATAGTGGGAACTCAATATGCCTGAATAGTGGGATTTCTTATCTGGATACAGATGATATTCTCCATCATAGATCCCCTAAAATTGTCACTGATTATTGCACTGGAATGAGCCAGTTCATCAAGGTTGATCATCACCTCCATGTTGTTGGGAGTGCGTACAGTGTTATTCTGGTTATGCTCATCTCACTCAGCATCAATTTATGCAAGTTTTTCCAAGATTTTATGAAATCCCATCCCTTATGATATCTTACAGAACAATAGTGTTCCATCGCATTCATATACCACAATTTATTCAGCCATTTCCCAATTGATGAGTATCCCCTCAATTTCCAATTCTTTCTCACTATAAACAGAGCGGCTATAAATATTTTTGTATATTTAGAGATTTTATCCTTTTTTTCATGATCTCTTCAGGGTATAGACCCAAAAGTGGTATTGATGGATCAAAGAGGGTACACATTTTTATTGTCCTTTGGGCATAATTCCAAATTGCTCTCCAGAAAAGCTGGATCAATTCACAACTCCACCAACAATGCATTAGTGTCCCAGATTTCTCACATCCACTCCAACATTGATTATTATCATTTCTTGTCACATTGGCCAATCTGAGAGGTAGGACGTGGTACCTCAGAGATGCTTTAATTTGTATTTCTCTAATCAATAATGATTTAGAACAATTTTTCATATGACTGTAGATTGCTTTGATTTCCTTATTTAAGAAATTATCTTTGCATATCCTTTGACCATTTGTCATTTGAGAAATGACTTGGTTTTTTTTTTAATAAATTTGACTCAGTTCTCTATATATTTTAGAAAGGACTCATTTGAGACCTTTTTCAGAAACACTAGTTGTAAAAATTGTCTCCCAATTTACTACATTCCTTTTGATCTTATTCACAGTAGGTTTTTTTTGTGCAAAAGCTTTTTAATTGAATGTAATCCAAAATATCCAGTTTGTTTTGTATAATGTTCTCTATCTCTTCTTTGGTCATAAACTGCTCCCCTTTCTATAGATCTGACAGGTAAACTATTCTTTGTCCTCTTAATTTGCTTATAATATTGTCTTTTACTCACAAAATATTTTCTGTGGAGTATTGAAATCCAGGTAAGTAGTGAATATCATTTTGGGCAGTATCATTTTTAGGGTAAATTCTTAGTCTGGCTATTTTATTTGTAAAAGCCTAGACTATTTTTTTTTTTAAAGGATTTTGCAAGGCAAATGGGGTTAAGTGGCTTGCCCAAGGCCACACAGCTAGGTGATTATTAAGTGTCTGAGTCTGGATTTGAACTCAGGCACTCCCGATTCCAGGGCCGGTACTCTATCCACTGCGCCACCTAGACACCCCAAAAGCCTAGACTTCTTGAGGCCACTATCCTTTTCATTGAATCTACTAGTTTTTATTTCCCTTAAATTGTCCCAAACTATATCCAGAGCTCTTGACTATACCAGCTCAATATAAGTCCTGGGTTCTTGAGTAAGAGTAAGTCAGGAAGGGATAGACAGGATAATAGGCAGGCAAGAGATGTCCCAATCAAGTGTTCAGTTAGCCTTGAAATAAGGCATGTGCAGGTACTGAGGTTAGCTGGTCATATCTAGTCACTTCCTGAGGCAGGATAGTATTTCTATCCATATGTAGACACATCAGTAGAAACAGTTTGTTGGAATGATAGATCCATAGGTGTAATAACAAGGTATTAAATATATGTTTCATTCCAGATATTCCTTCTTACCTGGTTTCTAATTAGCATGTTCATAGCTTCATAGCATGTTTTCCTACTCATAATTAGTACTTCATCTTGGGTCATTTATTTATTCTGGAGGAGAAAGCGGTGTCCCTAGTGTAGTAGCGAGAGAGAGAGAGGTCACTCATTCTGCAATGCTGGCTATGCTGGCAGTCTCCTGGGATGACAAGTTCCCTTTGTTCTGGTATCACTAAATTATAATTAGTTAAGTACCTTGACCATGAGAGTTCCCTTAAATCTGTAAATAAGTTGTGTCAGACTATACCAGTCCAGAAGTCTAGGTAAAAGTCCAGGCTTTCTAGGTGGTGCAATAGATAGAGCACCGGCCCTGGAGTCGGGAGTACCTGAGTTCAGATCCAGCCTCAGACACTTAATAATCACCTAGCTGTGTGGCCTTGGGCAAACCACTAAACCCCATTGCCTTGCAAAAAACTAAAAAAAAAAAAAAAAAAAGTCCAGGCTTTCATTCCAAAACAGACTAGATAAGAAATGACTAACTATCTAGTTGACAGATTTGGGATCTGAGAACTTGGACCAGAAATTTATAACAATTAGTAGGGCATGAGCATAAATGAAGTCATAGAATATAGGCATCAGCCTATATCCAGTTTTGAAGAGTAAAAGGGGAAATCTAGGTATGAACTGGAGTTAGAAAGAGTTTCAGAATCTGGTATAGATGGGCAAGTGAGTCCACTAGGGTGGCCAGAGTGGGACTGTTGATCCTAGGGTTGGGCTGGTTGCCCTGGGTCCTGGGGTTAAGCAGAAAGATGATGTGGTATATGTTCCAGGGTTCATAGGGTTTGTTGCTTCTATGACTGATGAGAGTCAGAGTAGATCTTTGGGGAAATTCTAACGATTCTCACCCATAACCCTGATTCCACACATAGACATGTCCCCTGTGTTGGTGGGGTCCCTTAGAGTACGTTTTCCTAGAAACTGATTAGTTGGAAATGCACAGACATCTCTTGACTTTTGGTGTAGTTTTTCAAACCCTGTTTAAAACTGAGCCCAGTCATCTTTTCTGAGCTGTAAACTGGTATAGTTCATTGGACTATCATCTAGAGAGAAGAAAAGTATAATTTCATTCATGTTTAGGATTAGAGCAAGGCAAGTGTTGGAATTTCTTTTCAGGAGGTTTAACCTGATTGTGTATCTTAATATTATTGGACTCCTGACCGCTGAAATATGGCTTAGATCGATGGTGGTTTGGAGAAAGCAGAACGAGGGCCATCCATCATGCAGAGGCTCCATAGAAGTTGGCTGATAATGCTGCTTTCACCAAGCGGTCATCCATCCATCCATCCATCCATCCATCCATCCATCCATCCATCCATCCATCAGTAGGATGAAATGAGATTTAACGGAACTAGCAACAGGAACTCTGAGACTCTTTCTAACCTACAGTTGCAGGCCTGGCTGAGGTCTGACCACAAAGTAGAACATTGGAGCTTGGCGAGATGTGGAAACCAGCGCAATCTCCTTCCCGTCACTGCTAGCTTAGTGCGTCCTGCAATGTGGGGCAGTGGCAGCGACTCTGCCTCCTTACAGAATTTAATTGAAGCTTGAGTGAATGTGTTGCTTGAGGAAAGGGTAACCTTGTCAGGTTGAAGAGAAACATTTGAAGTAGATTTTTTCTCTTTGAATTGGGATAGAAATTTTCAGCTTGCTTGGGATCCTACCAGAATTTAATCTTAAGTTCAATTTCTCTATTGGCAGAAAACTTTGCACCTGAGAAATGAACCAAGAATGGTACAGTCTGGTCTATTGGAAGCACTGAAGGAGCTTCCAGGAAATTCTTGGGTTTCCATGAACTGGATGAAGTGGGGTTGATGAGTCATAGTAAAGTCATTCTCCCTCACATTTTATAAAAATGGTTATTATTAGCAAGTAGCTAAGTCCCCAAAGTGGAGAACAGAGACTCCAACGCTGCCTCTGTCACTATCTGAATGACCTTTGGACAGGGCACTTCAGCTGTCTCAAGCTCAGGTTCCTTGTCTATTACATGAGGACATTGGACAATCATCAAAGAACATTTTCAGCCTCAACGGTCTGTGAGACCATAACGCTCACCAGAAATGAAATAGCCAAAATATGAAAAGAAAGAGTGGAGAAGAGACGCTAAGAAGCAGATAAATAGATTAGATAACCCATAAAGTTGATAATCTAGATAAATCTAGGTAATTGATTGTTAATTTTATCTCCTGAATTGCTGGACTATCTCATGTCAGTTTGTATTCTGAGGGTATTTATTTGATACCATTTGTTTATCCATGTGCCTTCTGCTGTATTCTTTGACAGGAAGGCTCCCCTGACCAAGGCCTTTGCCCTTGACTATGTTTATGTGAATGCACAGCCCACCTCACAGAAATGACCCCATTCTTTGTTCTGAAGTCTTCGTTTTTGTTTCAGATTGGGGGGAAGGGCTGAAGGGAGCCTAATGTACCGGAGATGCCTCGGAAATGAGAGCCTTGGATGAATTCCTGGCCCTATTGATCCACCGGCAGTTTATGCATCCTGACATTCATAATCTCAGTAGGCTGCTGATGTTCCTGATTAATGGGCCCAGGGGCTGTCCATCCGTCACTTCACATTAATTACTGAAGAGGTGTTTTTCCAGTGATTTACCTGACAGCGGGCTGTGATGAATACCCCTAAACAGAGTGGGCAGTGATTAATCACAGGGCCACACCCCTCCCCCACTCTCTTCCCCCTAACCACAGGCCAGCTTTGGGATCTGACCAAGGAGGACCCCCTCCTCACCAGCCATCTATCTCCATAAATGCTTGTGGATGCATATTTATCGGGGCATGGGCCCTGGCAGATAGCATTCTAGTGTTTGTGCCAAAGATGATGAAAAATAAATCTTCCCACCAGAAAGGGGCACCTAGCAGGCTTGTGTATGGGGACAAAGAAAAGTACGGGAGCTACCTTTGTATCTCTCTTATGGAAATCTGGTAGGCAAATATCTAGCCTTCAGAATAGCAGTCAGGGAAAATTCATTCAGCATTCATTCACTAAGCATTGATTAGGCACCTACTACATGTGGTTGGAGGTATATAAGATTAAAAAAATAAAAGACATACTCCCTGTCTTTTAATCTCATTGGGAAGAGAGAATCCCCAGGGACTTGTGAACTAGAAAACAATTCAGAGCAATCTCATGTATTAAACTTTGGGATAGAAACAGGGAACTCAGTTAAGAGTTTCAGGATTCCATTTTGTTGAGACAGGCCATTTAAAATTGATCTGTTCTTCAGCTTTTCAGTCTTTAAAACATTATGCTTAGTTAGCCTGGGTCCCTTATGGAGCTCCTAATTGGGGGACTTAGTTGTCTTAGGGGATTTAAAAGAAATAAAAATGATTTCTATATTTAGAGAATAAATGGCATAGTTCTGGAGATAAACCTTTCATATGTAAAGCTTTTAAGCCAAACAAATTTTTCTAAATATCAAAATGGGTGATATAGATAATAAGTACTATATTAGTCAGAAAGAAAGATAAGTGTTGGCAAAAGTGGTCAGAGTAAGCTCTGAGGAGGTCATGGCATTTCATATAACCCTTTTGAAGAAGACATGAGGGGTTAGCTAGAAGATGATAGGCGGTCATTTCAGAAAAGGAAGTGAGCCTGGTGAATTTGGAGCATAGTAAGAAGACTGGCCTGGCTAGAGCAGAGGATTTATGTTTGAGAGCAATTGGAATCAGAGTTGGGGTTTGATTGTGAAGAGTCTTGAATGGCAGACTCAGGAGTTTGTACTTTATTTACTAGACTGTGGGAAATGATTGAAGGCTTTTGAATGGGGAATAATATAATAAAAGTGGTGTGGAAAAAATTAACTCTGCCTTGTTATGCACAATGTGGTTTGAAGAAGCTGTAGAAACTCAGGGAATTCTTAACATCCCACACTTTGAGATTCTTCAGAATAAAGTATCCTCCAGTATAGTTTTGATATATGTCCATTAGTAAAATAGATTGGGGGCAGCCCAATGTCGTTACATATGATGTGGATATTATAATTGCCAGACAATAGGTGATCACTTCTTCTGTCTTCACTCAGGCAAAGCTCAGGTAAGTCAAGGGAAGTTAGAAGCAATGACTGTAGAATTAAAGTTGGACTCTGTGGCCTCAGGTTTTAAGAAGAAAATTGATTCTGAGACTTACTGATGTAACTTCATTAAGGCTACACTAATTACTCTCTGGCCTTTAGGTAGACAAATCTCAAAGCTGAGAGTTTGTGATTAAGGGTCAATGTAGATAGCTGTATTTCAGCAGGAACTCTAAAGGGTGGAGGTTTTGTTGAGCTTTTGCAAAAGATTTTTTTTTTTCATGTCCAATGCAGCTCTCTACTGGTAAGAATGCTGTTAAAATCTGACCCATCTTTCTCCTAGGAAATTATGACTGCCCAGCTATAACCATTTAAATATATAATGACAGAAATGTGAAGTTTCCCTTCTTCCAGGAGTGACTGAATGGAAATGAACAATGATTTACTTCTACCATCACCATTCCTGGGCCACAGTCCAAAACATATTTAGGCTTCAGGTGGAAGTATGGATGAGAAAAGTGGAAGGAGAGGGAAATAGAAATGATGTAGCATGAAGTTTTCTTGACTGAAATTTCTTTTTTGGGTGATGAAAATAACAGAAAACAATTTGCTCCCTTGGTTTTGATTGTTAATCCTTTGGAATACAAAAATATGCCTTTGGAATAAACTAATTTAGTAGTTGATCTTTTTGGGAAAACTGTTCTATATAGAAATTTATTCACCATGTTTATTCACATAGCTTCACCCATTTCCCCTGATCCATTACTCCCAAACAGAATATGTAATGTTGAGATCTTTTAGCCTGTCTTGCTGTCAGTGGCAGTCTGATTGCTCAGGACTCACACTACTGGCAACCAAGTTAGCCTCCTGAAAGGGAGATGAAGTGCTGCCCTGGATCTGTGCCTGAAAGTCCTACCTATTTTTATTTTGTTTTTGTTTTTGCTATCCTTGACTATTCAGTGACGTTTAATTTTAGTAAGTTTTGTTGGTGACTTTTAATGTTATAATCATTTCTGATTATATATCCCTCTTGAACACCTCCTTGAAAGTAAAGAAAAATAATCATTAATCGGTGATTATACTAGCCATGTGTGCAATATCCTGAACTCATTCTGTCCCTTCCCTATATACAAAAAGGAGAAGGTACTTCTTCATTTTTTCCCTGGGGCTAAGATGAACTGTTAATAATATTCAGCATTTGGCTTCAATTTAGTGTTTTGTATTTTTTTATTCTATATTATTGTAATCATATGTATAATGTTCTTACGGTTCTGCCTACTTCACTTTGTATCAGTTTATACAAATCCTTTCATGTTTCTCTGAATTCTTCATATAACTCATTTCTTATGAATCAATAATGTTCCATTAACATCATATCCTGATGATAATGATGATTGGCCTTCGTAATCAAAGAGCAAGTCATTTAGCCTATCTGCCTCAGGTTCATAATTTGTAAAATGATATGTAATATGCATGACAATGATTTGCACATTATGTTTATTATAGTGAGGGGAGTTGTTGTGCAAAGACATCTTCTCACTTGCCTTTATCAGAACTTTCACCCCATGGCCTGATTTGATAGAAAATAGGACTTTTATTGAGTCTGGTGTGGTAGAAATCCCTGGCTCTTGAGTACAGTCTTTTCCTCCCATATCAGTAAGACATCATCATGCTCCAGTATGAGCTATCTGTTGACAAAATGCTGACTCACAGAATACAAGTCATAGAATAACATGGCTAATCCCACAATTTGTTCAGTTCTTCCTCAGTAGATGGGCACCCATTTTGTTTCCAAGTTTTTTTGCTATTATAAAAATTAATGCCGTAGATATTTTGGTATACATGAAACCTTCTTGTGTTTGACTTTGACCTCCTTGGGATATTTACATAGTTCTAGAATCTCTGCATTGGTTCTAGAATCTTTGCATTGGAGAGCATAAACATTTTTTGTTGTTAATTATCCAACCTGGTTGGATCAATTCACATCCATAGTTCTCCCCAAAATGTTTAGCATGCTTGGTTTAATGTAGCCCTTTCTATATTGATTATTTGTAACCTTTGTCATTTTTGGTCATTTGTTGGACTTAGCTTGAATTTCACTTGTTACAATGATTTAGAATGGTCTTTCATATTGTTGATAATTTGTGATTTTTCTTTTGAAACCTTTTTAATATCCTCTGACCATTTTTCTATTCAGGAATTAGTTTTTGACTGCCAGTATTTTTTATTAATTTCTTATATGTCTTGAATATCAAATTTTATCATATTGTAATGCAACATTCCTTTTTCCCAAAACTTAGTTTTTCTAATCTTAGTGATTTTAGTCATGAAGAAGCTCTTTTATTTATGCAGTCATATTTGTCCATTCTCTTTTATGAGCATCTCTGTCCCTTCTTTGGTTAAATTTTCTCCATAGTCCTAATTGTGAAAAGTAGCTCCTTTCATTCTTCTCTATTTTTGTTGTTGTTGTTGTTGTAGCATATTATGTTTAAGTTACTTTGTGTCACTATTATTGTAAAAAATCATTCATTGAGACCAAAAATGATTTAAAGGGGAAAGGATCATTTCTTCTCATTATTTTGGGAAGGAAAATAAATAGTGATATTAGTACTCAGTAACACTAATGGTACCAAAATATGTGTCATGGAAGGGGGCAAGGAATAGATTGTGTAAGGAAATTTTTTTTAATGATCTTTTTTAAAGGGTGGTTAATTAGATTAGGTTTTAAAGAAATTGGTAAAGTGGGTCAGGCTTAACTTTCAGTGTTAAGCTTACAGGGAAAAAACAGATTTTTGTGGAGGGGTATACAACATTAACCTCATTATGTGGGATCTTTTTTTTTTTTTGAAAGAAATGTGGCATAGTTTTGCAGAGATGTCAAGTAGCAGCTGCCCCAACCAGATTAAAATGTCATTGGGAAATGTTTAACGAAAGAAATAAAAATACTTTGCAACATAGGTAATGTTAATTTGTGATTTTTTTTAAGGGTTTTGCATGGCAAATGGGGTTAAGTGGCTTGCCCAAGGCCACACAGCTAGGTAATTATTAAGTGTCTGAGCCCAGATTTGAACCCAGGTATTCCTGACTCCAGGGCCGGTGCTTTATCCACTGCACCACCTAGCCGCCCCAATTTGTGACTTTTTAAAGTCAGTTTGGAGCTAGCAAGGATTGGTTTCTATCTGAGTTTGACACCATTGACTTAGGGGTTAAAGAGCTGACCCTAGTTCAGAAGACCTGGTTTGAAGTCTTACCCCTGATACATTCTGACTTGTGGGACTTTAAACAAGGTATTTACCTCTTAGTGTCTGTATCATCTCTCGGAGTTTAAGTTACTGAGTAGGTACCAATCTATACTGTTAGAGAACTTCCTCACAAATATTCCAAGGTCAGAGTCAGATAGGAAAGCTTTCAGATATACCAAAGTGTGTGTGTGTGTGTGTGTGTGTGTGTGTGTGTGTGTGTGTGTATCTCAATAATTTTTATGGTAGCAAAAAAAAACCTGGAAACAAAAAAGGTGCCCATCTACTGGTAAAGAACTGAACAAATTCCCTATTTCAATGTATTCACACATCTGTTTAACAATAGCCCTTAACATCCAATCTGTTAAATATTTATTTCATCTTAGAAATATTCATAGCAAATTATTTCCCACACATTTAAATTTGTACAGTTTCTTTCAGATGTTTTATCTGAAAATTGGGGAAAGTTAAAAAAACTAACTTGGGTGTCAATTTTCTGTTGCTGCTTGGAAATTATTAGTTTCTAGAAATGAATGGTTCTTTTCCTTTGTTATCTAAGAAGACCAAGATGACATCACTATATTTAAGACAAATGACAGTGTGTCTGACTGTGGCTGATCAGACCAATATGAGCTCAGAATGCTCTACCACAGATCAGGCACAAATAGTTCATATGAGTACCTGGGGTGGGTATTCTAAACTTATGTATGCCATGTTTCCTTTGAGCTGCTTCGCTTCTGCCTTCCTCATAGAATGAAGCACCCTCACTGATGAGGACATACCATGCTGGGTGATTCTGTGCCAGTGTCTTTCAAGGATACAGTCAGTTCTAAAGTTCTTCAGTGAGACCTTCAGGGTGTCTCAGTATTGCTTCTTCTGACCCTCTTGTGAGTTCTTGCCCTGGGTGAATTCTCCATAAAAAAATTCTTTTTGGCAAGTGTACATCTGGCATTCTAACCACATATCCAGCCCATTGTAGGTGTGTTCTCTGTAGTAATGGTGCAGTGCTAGGCAGTTTAGCCCAGGAAAGGACCTCAGTGTCTGTATCTTCTCCTGCCAGGTGATTTTCAGAATCTTCCTAAGATAATTTAAATGGAAGCTATTCACTTTCCTGACATTATGCTGGTAGACTATCCAGGTTTCACAGGCATATAGCAATGAGTTCAGCCCAATGGCTCTGTAAACTTCAGTTTGGTAGTCTATCTAATACCTCTTCTCTTCCACACTTTCTTTTGGAACCTCCCAAATACTGAGCCAGCTCTGGCAATGTGTGTCTCTTCAGAAAGGACACTGCTAAGGTAAGTGAACTTGTCCACAAGTATTCCAAACTGCTCCATTTGCTGTAATCGATGGTTACACATATGGATGGTGTGGTGCTGGCTGATGTAGCACCTGATTTTTCTTGGTGTTGTTAGACCAAAATGAGCACAAGCAGCAGAAAATGACGATGCATATTTTATTGCATCTCAGCTTCAGAGGCAAACAGAAGATCATGCACCAACACTCCCTCATCTTTGGTCTTGGCTTGTAGCCTTTTCAAGTTGAAGAATTTGCCATCAGTACGGTAGCTGACCTTGAGACCATGTTCATCCTCATTGAAGTCTTTTGATAACATGATTGAAAACATCATGCTAAAAAGTATAGGAGCCAAGGACACCACTGATGACTGGGAAATATTGAGAGCATGATCCACTATCCAGAACCAGGGCAAGCATGCCATCATGAAATTGATGTACAGTACTGATGATGTGCAGTACTCCTCTGGGCAACCAAATTTTGACATAATTTTCCATAAACCTTCATGACCAACTGTATCAAAGGCCTTAGTTAGATCTACAAATGTTGTATACAGGCCTCTGTTCCATTCCTGGCATTATTCCTGGAGTTGTCTGGCAGCAAACACCAAATTGACTGTTCCTCAACCCTTTCTGAAGCCACTCTGACACTCAGGTAGGTGATCATCTTCCAGATGAAGGATCAGTCTATTGAGAGGGACTACATTACTAGCATTGACTAAAAGGGAAATACCCCTGTGATTGTCATAGGACATTCTATTCCCTTTATCTTTATAGAGATGAACAATGGAGGCATTCTTGAATTCTTGGGGGATAACCTCTTCATTCCATATAACCTGGAAAATTTCAGTCAGTTTTTGGATGAGCAGTAGACCCTCTATTTTGTAGATCTCAGCTGGAATAGAATCAGCACCAGGTGCTTTGCCACTTGAAAGGAGCCTAATGGCATTCAAAATCTCTTCAGTTGGAACTTCAGCTAGGACTGATTGACTTCTTGAGGTAAATGTCAGTAGTTTCTGCATTGATTGATGATCTGTTAAGAACACTATGGAAGGGGGCGGCTAGGTGGCACAGTGGATAGAGCACTGGCCTTGGAGTCAGGAGTACCTGAGTTTAAATCCGGCCTCAGACACTTAATAATTACCTAGCTGTGTACCACTTAACCCCATTGCCTTGCAAAAACTAAAAAAAAGAACAAAACACTATGGAAGTGTTCAACCTATCTCTAGGATCATCATTAATCAATGCGGATCCATCAGCTCTGAGTAGTTGCGATGCATCATATGTCTTTGGCTCATAGATAGCCTTCAGGGCATCATAAAAGCATTTTGGTTTGTTATTACCTGCATAAAACTGAATTTCATCTGCCTTCTTACTGAGCCAAGAGTCCTGAATCTCTTTAAACTTCACTTGTACTTTACTTTTGTTGAATTTAAATGCTGCTTTCTTAGAAATGGAGGAACTATCCTGTTGTAAATCCTGTGGAGTTCTTGTTTTTCATTTAGCAGCTTCTGATTTCCTCATTATTTTCATCAAACTAGTCTTGGTGTTTGCGAGTCTTCTGGCCCAGATGAGTAAATGCAGTGTGCTGTACCCCAGACCTCTGAAAGCTGCCCACCCTTTTTCTAATCGACTGTTGTCAACTCTGTGTTGGCTCAGTTTTCCCTCCAAGTTAGCAACAAACTGTTCCTGCTCAGAGAGACCCACTAATGGCTTGACATTAATTCTTCTAGTCTTCATTTTGCCTTGGGGTTGCCACATTGGTTGAATGTGAATATTTAGCTTGGAGAGGATTAGTCTGTTATCAGTCCAGCACTCTGCACTACACATTGACTTTATCACTTTCTGTCTGTCTCTTCTCTTTATAATCACATAGTCTAATAGATATTAACGTTTGCTATGAGGGTGTACCCAGGAAGTTTTATTGCATTTAGGTAAATGAAAGATTGTGATGAGGTCATGAGATGCACAAGTCTTCAGTAGTAGGTGACCATTGTTGTTGCTGTTTTCAGGTCCATTCCTTCCAAGGACTCCCTGTCATGTCTGGTAATCTGAGTTTACTCTAGCATTAAAGTCACCCAGAATTATAAGATTTTCTTCTTTTGGTACTTTAATGATGAGTCTCCAGGTCTTCATAAAATTTTTCTTTAACTTCATAAGTATTCATCATGGTGGGAGCATAGGCACAGATAATGGTGGCATGGCATTTTCCTGAAAGTGCCAATCTCGTTGTCATGAGTCTGTCATTCACTCCTTTTGGTAGGCATTCAAGAATAATTGCCTAGATTATTTTTGATTGCAAAACCTACCCCAGCTTCATGGCATTCCTCTTCGCTTCCCCTTCCGGGGCCACTCCAGAAAAAAAGTGCATCCAGCTCCTTCAGTAAGCTGGCCTTCATTTCCCAATCTTGTTTCACTCTTGGTGCTCTTTGGAGATGATTCCTGCTGAGTTTCTCTTGCAACAAGGGCTATTTATCTTTCAGGTCTATTGGATTTTGTGTTATCTATGAGTGTGTGCATGTTCCATGCACCAGTGGGTGAAGTAGAATCCTCTTGAAAACGTTTTTGTAGACTTTTTTTATTTTCTCAGTCACACTCTGGGATCCCCCCGCCATGGTAGTCAGGCCAAGGGTAGGGTAAGCAGACAACTTTTAGGGCATCTTAGCCCCTTCCTCACATCAGGAAGTGAGCAGTGCAATCCTTAAAAGGGCTGCTCAGTCTTCCCAGGAGGGGTTGCTGAATCCCTCTGCTGCTTTCAGTGGGAAATGATCCTATGGCCTGGGCTGCCTGTGTGCAGGGTTGTGACCACAGCTCCCAGTGTAGCTGTACTTGCCACTTCATCATTTGCTGGTTGCCACAGGGCTTTGAGGAATGGTTATGAATGATATATTTTGTTGCCTGCATAAATTGTATTTAAGTGAGGCAGAGCTACATGAAGTCATCTGCCTCACTCTGTCTTCCACAGTCATCATGATCCAACATAGCAAGATGAGTCAAGACAACTGGTGATGGCTCTAGATGCAGTGGATGACCTTGATGTCTTCGATGTCTAGCCAAGCTCTAAGAGTTCCACATCACTTGGCCTAATGGCCATTGGAACAAATTGTTCTCTTTCACCCACTCCACCAATGAAAGACTTGACATACTTGGGGTAGACACCCCCACTACTCACTGATGAGTTTGAGACTTACTTGGTTACCCTCAATCTGGTTTAGCCTGCCTGCCAAAAGTTTACTGGGATGTGGCTGCTATGCATGCTACAGCTTCTTGGAGCCACTGGTAAGAGTTACGTGGATCAGGTAGACATTAAAGGTGGAAAGCAGCCATGAAAAGGCTCTGCAGCCCTGACACCATAGTACTAGCCTTCCTTGAATGTTACTCTAGTCCTGACCACAGTAAATGAATTTTCAGCACCCTAATCTATAAATGTGTTGATACATATAGAATAAATGTCATATGGGCCAAAGAATGAATCTTCATTGTAAAAGGTTTTGGGAATGTCTTTTGTGAAGAATATTTGATGATTTTATATATATATATATATATATATATATATATATATATATATATATATATATATCCGAACTAATTTGGTTCTGTCATTAAAGGTCTGGGCTATCATATGAACTGGATCAATTTAAGAGATTTAAACCTAAGTATTTCTTGGTCAAGAGACCTTTGTTGCCTGTCTGGGGTTTGAAACCTCCATTGACCAGATCCAATGTGAAACCAGACAGAAACAAGTGAGACTTTTGAGAGAAGTTACATGCTTCATTGTCAGCCATTCTGACTTCTGACAGTCTTCTAATCTACATCTTTATGCTTTTAATTTAAACTAACTTGCCTGCTGAAATAATCTATCTCACTATATCTTATCTCCTTATGCTTCCAAAAATGACTGAATTCTCAATGATCCCATTTAAATAGAATTGTTGAAGGTCTTTTAAAAATTCAGGATACTAACTACTTGCCTTGTATACCATAGATTCTTTCTGTAAATAAATAATACTGAAATTTTGAGATGCTAGTTCCCAACTTTCCATTTTCCCAGTCTTGTTTTGCACTGTTTGAATCTTCATTCCAAAATGTTTTACGATTTTTGTTTTGTATTTGTTTTGTTTGGTAGCCCTTCATTTATCTGGCAACTTCAACTGTTTCAAATACAGCCAAAAATTTGGAACTTAGAAATCAAAAAAGGTACTCTGAGGAGGCAAAAAATAGATGTTACAAAGTCTGTCTTCATTTCTTGCTCCACTTGAGACATGCTGGAAAAGCAAGTAGTCTTGGACTTGGAGGCAGGAAGACTAGGTTCAGGTTCTGACTCAGACATTAACAGAATGACCAGAGACAATTCACTTAATCTCTTTGATCCTAGGTTTTCTCAACTATAAAATGGGGGAAATAATATCTATATCATCTTCCTCACAGATTTTTGTGAATGTCAAATGAGACCAGGAATAGAAATCACTTTGTAAACCTAAAGCATAACATAAATATCACTGGTATTAATACTGTCTGTCCTCTAAAACTCCTGAATTGTTTCATGAAAGGAATTTGGCTCATGTTTGGTTTCCTGTTGAGGTTCCCACCATCTTCCCAGTCACCAGGCTCTTGCATCATCTTGGGAGAATCTGGCCTAGTAGCTCCACACAGTTTGATCAAATTGATCCTTGTTTAATATTCTTCCACTTTGGCTCAGAAAAACTTTTTTGTTAGCTGGTGAGCAATCTACACAGGGTCTCATTTTGTTCCCCTATCAAACTTAAACTATCTGAAGAATGGCCAGACCATCCCCCTGTTCAGTGAACTCAGCAAGCTCTCTGTGACTCCCAAGATCAAATGTACAGTGCTCTGACATAGAACATTCTTTAAAGCTGGGCCCCTTCCAATCTGGCCAGTTTTCCTGAATTTGTCTGCCCTTCCAGTACTGTAGTCTTGCTAGCCTGGGCAGTTTTGCACACGACCCTCTGTTTCTAGCTCCTTGTCTTTGCCCAGATTGCTCCCTGTGTCTGGAATCCTCTCCCTTCTCACCCCCCCACCCCCACCACACACACTTTCTTTGCTTTCTTTGAGACTCACATTGAATTCCACCTTGTACTGTAGATCTTTCCCTTCCCTCCTCCCTCAGGTGTTACCCTCAGAGACTTATTTTTGTACATGTAGGGTTTTTATCCTTTGACATGATCTCTTCAGGGTATAGACCCAGTAGTGGTATTGCTGGGATCAAAGGGGGTACATATTTTTATTGCCCTTTGGGCATAATTCCAAATTGCTCTCCAGAAAGTCTGGATGAGTTTACAACTCACCAACAATGCATCAGTGTCCCAGATTTCCCACATTCCCTCCAATATCCTTGGTCATATTGGCCAATCAGAGAGGTGTGACTTAGTACCCCAGAGATGTTTTAATTTGCATTTCTTAAATCAATAATGATTTAGAGCAATTTTTCATGACAATAGATAGCTTTGATTTCCTCCTGTGCAAATGGCCTTTGTATATCCTTTGACCATTTGTCAATTGGGGAATGGCTTGTTTTTTTTCATAAATTTGATTCAGTTCTCCTTATATTTTAAAAATGAGTCCATTTTTAGAAACACTAGTTGTAAAAATTGTTTCCCAATTTCCTTTTGATCTTGATTACAGTGGTTTTGTTTGTGTAAAATCTTTTTTATTTAATGTAACCAAAATCATCCAGTTTTTTTTTTTTTTAAGATGTTCTCTATCTCTTCTTTGGTCATAAACTGCTCCCATTTCCCTAGATATGACAGGTAAACTATCCCTTGTTCTCCTAGTTTGCTTGTAATAGTGTCTTTTCTACCATATTTCCCCATGTATAAGACCCACCTTAATTTGGGGGCCCAAAATTTGAAAAAAAACGTATTGCATAAAGTTATTGAACTCAAGTTTTATTCATCATAAAATTCAGACAACGCCTCATTATGCCAAAACTCCCATCCATGAGCTCATCTTCATCTGTGTTTGATGATGAATCCGTGTCTTAGGAGAGACTCTCCCTGCTCTCCTGCCTGGGCTCTGGTCTGTGGTTGACCACAAGACCTCCCCGGTCAAGTCCGGTGCATAGATGCATGTTCATTAGTCCATTCCATTCCATGAATCTTAAGCACTAGTTCTGGCCTCCTGCTGAACCATCTTTGTGGACACAGGAATTCCACTTGCCCTTTGCTCTTCAATCCATCTTTTCAATTCCCTCTCTAGCTCAGGCCTTTTGACTGACTTGCCTCTCATGGCCTTCTTCTGCCTGGGCATTTTAAGGAGGGTTTCTTCCCTCCTGAATTTCCATTCACTTTTGCAAACTGAATCATTTTGAACTTGAATTCAGCACTGGATGAAAATTTTTTCTGAGCCATTTCTGGGCAGAATGTGGCAAAATGTAACCTAATATACTGGTAACAAATACAAAGCAATGAGCACAAAGACAAGAGATGCAAAAAAGTGGGAAATGCAAGTAAAAAAATCTACAACCACTGATAAAACGCTCCCAGTTTTTAGACCCAAATTTTTCTGAAAAAGGGTACTCCTATGCATAGGGAAATATGGTAAATTAGGAAACGTGAAACACAGGATGGTTCTGGATTTGTACAAAGTCATACAGGTTTAAATAAATGAACAGGGATTTGAACACAGGATCAATGGAATTGTTACCACTCTCTGCATATTAAGATTTTGGGAGGTTAATGTTATGTGTTTTTGCAGAGCTGCAATTTTTCTTAGTGTGCCCAAGTATCAATTGAATACAATTGAGTTAATTTATGTTGTTTGCTAAAATAAATTGTTTGATGGAATCTTCTTTCTTTTCCTCACCTTCCCTTGTCACTTTCCTGTAATTCCACCCAATCTATCCCCTTGTAGAACTAGCTTTTGTAAAGAAGCAAAACTAATTACTACATTTGCTCTGTCTGGCAATGTAGATCTCATTTGTGTTGTAAAATCACATCTTGACCAGAAAAGGAAAACATACTTCACCATCATTCTTCTGTAGTTGAGTGATTTTTTTGCATTAATGAAGAGTTCTAATGTCTTTTTCCCTTGTGTTTCTATGGTCATTATGTTGTTTGTTTTCTTAGTATGTCTGCTTACTTCACACTGTATCAGTTCATGAAGCTCTTTTCAGTGTTCTCAGAATTTATCATATATTGCTTTTTTTTCCTTTTTTAAATTTAATTTAATTTTTTTAATTCCCATTTTGTACAAATGGTTTTTTTTTACATTAATAAAATATTCTTTTTTAAGAGTAAAAAAATACCCCTCCCCCCATGAATATAGACTTGCTTGGGCGATAAAGGGGAGAGGAAAAAAAAATTAAAATAAAAAATAATAGTAATAATTGTAGGTATGGCCACGTGGTGCAATGGACGAAGCACCAGCCCTGGAGCCATGAGCACCGAAGCCCACATCCAGCCCCATAGACCCAACAATCACCCAGCTGTGTGACATGAAAGCCACCTGATCCCCACTGCCCTGCAAAAACCAAAAAGAAGAAAAAACAAAAATAAAAATAAAAAATAAAATAAAATAGTAATAATAGTAGGGGTGGCTGGGTGGCGGACAGAGCATTGGCCCTTGAGCCAGGAGCACCCGGGTCCAAATCCGGCCTCAGATACCCAAAGACCACCCTGTTATGCGGCCCCAGGCAGGCCACCCAGCCCCATTTTGCCCTGCACCCTCCCCCAAATAATAATAATAAAAAATGTGCTTCAGTCTTTGTTCCAACACCAACAACTCTGTCACGGGTGGATCACATTCTTTATGGTAAGTCCATCACAAAAGTTACTTCCCAATTTTTCCAACGTTGCCATTGCTGATCGCAACTCCCTCCTTTTGTATTTCTCCACTACCATGTACTATGTTTTCTCTCTCCTTTCACTCTGACTCTGCTGTAGGGTCGCTGAGCTGCACAGCAGACAGATCCCTGGTCCTGGGGCCAAGAAACCCTGAGCCCCCATACCACCCCTTAGGCCCAGAATCCACCTGGCCCTGTGGTCCCGGACAGGCCATCCAATCCCAGCCCCTTGCAAGAAGTAAAAAAGAAAATGTGTTATATCTTACCATTCTCCCCTCATGGTCCATCCTCTCCTCCATCATTCACATCCTGCCCCTTCCCCCTGCTCCCCCCTCCTTCTTACTCCAGATGTCTATACCCCATTGAGTATATATGCTGTTTCCTCTCCTAGCCACCTCTGATGAGAGCAAAGGTTCCCTCATTCCCTCTTGCCTCCCCCTTCCATATCATTGCAATAGCTCATTGTAATAAAAAAATCTTATTATATGAAATGTCTTAGCCTATTCCACCTTTCCTTTCTCTTACTCCCAGTACATTTCCCTTTTAGCCATTGATTCCATTTTTACACTATATTGTATCTTCAAATTCAGCTCTCTCCTGTGCTTCAATTATAAAAGCTCCCTCTACCTGCTCTATTAACTGAGAAGGTTCATATGAGTATTATCAGTGTCATTTTTCTATGCAGGAATACATGCAGTTCATCATCATTAAGTCCCTCATATTTTCCCCTTCTCCAATCTCCATGCTTCACCTGAGTCCTGTATCTGAAGATCAAGCCTTCTGTTCAGCTCTGGCCATTCCAAAAGGAACATTTGAAATTTCCCTGGTTCAGTGAAAGTCCATCTTTTTCCCTGGAAGAGGACATTCAGCCTTGCTGGGTAGTTCATTCTTGGCTGCATTCTAAGCTCTTTTGCCTTCCAGTATATTATATTCCAAGCCCTACGAGCTTCCAATGTAGTTGCTGCTAAATCCTGTGTGATCCTGACTGTGGCTCCACGGTATTTGAACTGTGTCCTTCTGGCTGCTTGTAATATTTTCTCTTTGACTTGGGAGTTCTGGAACTTGGCTATAATATTCCTAGGTGTTGGTTTTTTGGGATCTCTTTCTCAGGGGGATAGGTGGATTCTCTCCATTTCTGTTTTGCCCTCTGCTACTAGAATATCAGGGCAATTTTCCTGTAGTAATTCTTTGAAAATGATGTCAAGGCTCTTTTCTTGATCATGACTTTCAGGTATTCCAATAATTTTTAAATTATCTTTCCTAAGTCTGTTTTCCATATCAGTTGTTTTTTCAATGCGATATTTCACATTTTCTTCTAATTTTTCATTTTTTTTGTTTTTGTTTTTGCTATTCAAGTCAATGTTTTATTAAATAAGCTTAAATTAGTTTCCCCCCTCTAGGCAGTAGGTGGCCACCTAAAAGTAGCTGGGATGCAGCCTTCCCTTGGGTATTAACATGATGATGCCAAGAATCCGATGGACAAGTCAGTTCTGATCTGTGCTACCAGTGTGTGTGACCCGGGAAGGGACCTCCAAGCCAACAGAAGGTGGAAAACTGCCTGGCTTCCAGAGAGAGCCAATGACTTTGGGCAGAAAAAAGGTTTCCAAGGTTATGGAGTCTTTTGCCTTTAATGAATATCTCAACAGCCCAAAGGCTTCTCGACCATGAGAACTCAGAGAGATGGCTGGGAAACCACAAGAGACATTTGAGGGAAAATACTCTGGGGAGAACAGCCTCCGTGGCCTCCTAGGATACAGATCCAGCAGCGTCAGCAGCAGGGCCCCACTCCAGGCTCAGCTTCAGTGCTTTGGAACTGAAGTGAATAATCTCAGTCCGTGCATCTCTTTAAAAATCTCTTCTTTTAGTGCCTTGTTAACCATTTTATGTTGTTGTACAGTTCGTTTGTCTTTGAATTCTTCTGATTCTATATGGATTTCATACATGGGCCCCACAGCCACCTGAAATGTCTGTCACCTTGATGGTCGAGGCGGGAGGAAACTTCTCCTTTAGGACGTTCCTCACTTTGAGCTCCCCTGAGGTCTGGGAGGCCAGTGCCCTCTGGGCGCATCAGAGAAGAGGGACCACAGCGAGGGACCACAGCAAGCCTCATGCGGCCGAGCAGCTGCTCCCTGGTGGCGGCCAGAGGGCCTGGAGCCACCATGACCCATTTTTTTGGTTTTGAAGTATTGATTCCTGATTTCTGATAAATTCATCAATCTCCTTGAATTCTATTCTTTGTCTGAAGGATTTGTTCTCCTCAGAGAGTTTTCTTATCTCTTTTTTTCCATCTGGCCAATTTTGCTTTTTAAGGCATTCTTCTCAATAACTTTTTGAACTGTTTTATCCATTTGACCTAAGCTGGTTTTTAGCATGCTATTTTCTTCAGCATTTTTTTGGATTTCCTTGACTAAGCTGCTGACTTCATTTTCATATTTTTCCTGCATCTCTCTCCTTTCTTTTCCCAGTTTTTTTTCCAGCTCCCTCATTTGTTTTTCAAAGTCTTTTTTGAGCTCTGTCATAGCCTGAACCCAATTTCTGTTTTTCTTGGAGTCTTTAGATGGAGGAGCTTGTGCTTCATCTTCAGACTGAGTATTTTGATCCTTCTTGGGCTCGTGCACAAAATATTTCTCAATGGTCTTCCTCTTATTTCTCTGCTTGCTCATTTTCCCAGCCTGAGCCTGGTTTTGAGGTGCTTCCTGAGCTTTTGGAACACTCCCACAAGGGTCTCAGTGTGTGGATGACCATACGCGTCCCCCTCTGCCACGGGGCTGAGGTGGGGGGGCCTGCTGTTCTATGGGGGGGCCTAGACTGCGATCAGGATCTGAATGTGGTCAGAGCCCCAGAGTCCTGTTCCAGAGGCAGAGGACAGAGCTCTGCAGTCTCTCTCTTCACTCCCCTCCCTCAGCTCAATGGGCTCATGCCCTGGGGGCTCCTGCTTACTGGCTCTGCCTGCTTCTGTTTCCTGATCTGGACTGAGGAAAGACCAAGCTGCTGACTGTGTGCCCTGAGGGCTGGGCTCCATGTGCTCGCTCTGGCAGAGGTCCTCCCACTGTTCCCCCACTTTGTGCCCGGTGCTCCCTGGGGTGCAGCTCAGGAGACTCCCCTGCTGCTGTGAGCCAGGCTCCCAGTGCCCAGGGGCTGCCTCTGGGAGGCTGAAGTTCTTTCGCTCTGACAGGCCACCCCTCTGGCGGGCCGCCCCTCCAACCCCGGGGAGCAGAGCCTTTCTGCTCTTTTCCCCATATATTCATTGTTTCTTATAGCTCAATACAATTTCATTATATTCATCTTATAAAATTTCTTTATATACTTTTTAATCCAAAGACACCCATATTACCTTCATTCAATTGGGAGCTCTCCTGCAAAAATGCTGATATAAATATTTTTGTATATGTAGGACATTTTTCCTCCATCTTTGACTTCTCTAGGTTTCTGTCCAGAAAGATAATTATAGGGTTATTAGGCAGTTAACAAAAAGAAATTTACTTAGTCATTGCCTAAGAAGGATATACCTTTACCTTGAGCAGAGCTTGACCTCTTCCCTTCACTTCTTTTGTATAAAACTCTGTATCTGGTCAGCAGAGTAGAGTATGGTAATTTGAGAGCTACCTGGAAATCCATCAAGTCTAAAGGACCCCATTGTGGGGGAGCAGAAAGAAGAGTTATATGCTAGAGAATTAGGAAGCCATGTTAATATGGTCTGAAAAAGATGCCACCACAGCTAGGTAACTTGAACTTTAGTGATATGAACCAACAAATTTTGTAAATATCCTACTTGATTTTTAAAGAAAGAACTATCTGCATAGTGTAGTCAGATTGATTTATCCCAGGAAATGATCTGCTTTGGTTATTTCCTCAGGAATTAAGTCAGTATTTGATAATTTTGGGTTGTCTTTGACAGTTACAGCCTGATCTGCTTCTTTAAGGCTATTCAACAGACTTTCATAGCAGAAAAGATGTTCAAATTGATGCAGTCTCACTGATAGAGTACACTAAACTGTTTTCTGAAATGTAGTGGTTGAACAGGCACTTGATTCTCGTCATTCAGCTCCCTATTATGGACTTTCTAATATCTTTTAGTTAATTAAGGTGTTCTGAGTAAGCTTGTGAAAGCATGATGCACAACTCCAGAGTGTACATCTCATCCTAAAGTATTTTTGCAGAGAAGACCTGGGGCAGTCTCCTGCTCCTCCTAAAAACTTGAGTGTTACAAGTTACTGATTTTATGCTATTGATCTAAAATATAATAATAAATTTTGCACAACCTATTTTGTACCAGAAGTAAGAGTGCACTATTCCTGAGCTGATATAGAAATTATTCTGTTTTTTCAAGTGTGAAATATCTCATTGTATTAACTGGTGCAAGTGCATTTACGGAAGGGTGCGTTAAGAAAACTACAGCAGAATCAGTTGTGGTTCATTAACAGATTCCATAGTTATTTAAATGTGAAGTCATATCTCTGCTGTCCAAGTAGAATTTTTCTTATTATTATGCCCCAGATGAGTGGCTCTATGGTGTATTTGGATTAAACTTGCTTTAAAGTGAGCCTCCTATGCACACGAAGAACACTTTTTTAGTGTCTTATTTCTGCATGAGTCTTTGAGAGTTGGGATAAAGAATCTTGATAATATGAAAAGAAAATATAGTATTGTGTATTCTCTAGTGTTCTTTTTTTTGTCTAGAGATGACTTTTTAAAATATTAATATCCATTAATATTTTTAATATTTAATAATAAAACTAGATTTCACATACTCTTCATTGTTTTTGTTTTTCTTTCCCTTACATAGAGCATCATTTATACCAACATTTCTTATGTATTTCTTTATAATATCTTCTGAGCCCATTTAAAAAAAAAAACTTATACTCAGCCTATTATTTCTCCTTTTTCTTCATGATCATATATTCTTTGTGTCACACAATGCAATTCCTTCTTGGTTATCACTAGTCCTTTTTGTTGCTGTTTTCCCCACTTTATAAACACTTTTATTTAAAATTTTGAGTTCCTATATCTATCCCTTCTTCCCTTCCTCCCTTTCTTGCCCCCCTTCCTGAGATTGTAGGCAATCAGATATAGGTTATTCATATACAATTATGGAAAACATTTCCATATCGATCATTTTGTACAAGACAGCTCAAATAAAAGAAAAAAATGAGAATGAAAAACAGCATGCTTCAGTCTGTATTCAGTCAATATCAGTTCTTTCTTTGGAAATGTATAGTATGCTTCTTAATCCATTGGCAATGTTTTGGATCATTGTATTGCTGAGAATAGCTATGTCATTCGCAGTTCTTTATTGAACAGTATTGCTGTTACTATGTACAATGTTCTCCTGGTTCTTTTTTTTTTTTTGAATTTTTTTTTTTTTTTGCAAGGCAAATGGGGTTAAGTGGCTTGCCCAAAGCCACACAGCTAGGTAATTATTAAGTGTCTGAGATTGGATTTGAACCCAGGTACCCCTGACTCCAGGGCCGGTGCTTTATCCACTGTGCCACCTAGCCGCCCCTCTCCTGGTTCTTTTCACTTCACTGTGCATCAGTTCATATAAGTCATTCTAGGTCTTTCTTAAATCATATTGCTTGTCATTTTTTTATATCACAATAATATTCCATTACAGTCATTTACCACAGCTAATTTAGACATTCCCCAATTGATTGGACATCCCTTTAATTTCCATTTCTTACTTACCATGAAAAGAACTACTATAAATATTTTTGTACAAATTTGTCCCTTTGCCCTTTTTTTTGGATGTCTTTGGAATAGACCTATCAGTAGTATTGCTGAACCAAAGGATTTGTGTAGTTTTATAGCCCTTTGGGTGTAGTTTCAAATTGCTCTCCAGAATGGTTGGATCAGTTTACAGCTCCACCAACAGCACATTAGTGTCCCAGTTTTCCCATATCCCCTCCATCAATCATCCTTTTTTGTTTTTTTTTTTTGCATATTAGCCACTCTGATAGGTGTGGTATCTTAGAGTTTTTTAAATTTATATTTCTGTGATCAATGCACTAGTCCTTTTTAAAAAAAAATTAAAGTTTTATTTATTTGTTTTTCCAATTACATACAATGGTAGTTTTTGAGTTTAACATTTTTCTCTCTCCTTCCCTTCCCTCCTCCCTCCCCTGACAGCAAACAGTCTAATATAGGTTCTACATTTATAACCATGCTAAACATAGATCCATATTGATCACATTTGTGAAAGAAGAATCAAATCCAAATGGAAGACTAATCCTTGTCCCAAAATTATTTATGTAAATCAGTGTTGTGAATATGTTGTTTAAATTCCTATCTACTCAAGAACTATCAATGTAAGTTTGTTAATCAAAATGATTATTTTAATTTAACATTATTGTTTATAAATTAATATAAATCCCTTCCCTTTTCTGAAGATTTATAGAATATCCGTCACCTCAGAGAGAACATCATAAGTTTTATAAACTCCCCTTATTTCCTGTATAGATGCAGTCCCCAGTTAAAGTGAACAAGACTGAGGGATCTACCATAGGTTCATTCAACAAGTATATGTAGTGAATATGTGCTATGTGGGGGAAAATACAAAATTTAGATGAGACTTGGCCCCTGCTAATTTCTCAGCATACTGTGCCCATTTTTCAAAATAGGAATTTATCAGTGAAGATAAAGGAAAGAGTGAGGTATAGAGAGAGAGAAGGGGGGGGAGGGAGGGAGGGAGGGAGAGAGAGAGAGAGAGAGAGAGAGAGAGAGAGAGAGAGAGAGAGAGAGAGAGAGAAGGACTTAGAGGCAGGAAGACACTTCATAACTATGTGACTTTGTTTTTTTGGTTGTTTTTTTTTTTTGTTTTGTTTTTTTTTGCTAGGCAGTAGGATTAAGTGACTTGCCCAAAGTCACACAGCTAGGTAATAAGTGTCTGAGGTCAGATTTGAATTCAGGTCGACTTTGGACAATTTAATTAATCTCTTTGAACCTTAGTTTCCTCATCTGAAAATAAAGCTGTTGAACTTGATGACCTTTGTTTTGTCTTTCCTATGAGCTAAGATGGGGAATGTTTGGCAAGAAAAAAGTTCATGGGAAATCAAGTTTACTGAAAACTTAATGAGGCACAGATATGTATGATAGGCTATATAAAAATTCCATTCCATTTTAGGTTGCATTCTTAGAAGTACAACATCCAGTAGGAAAAAATGTGAAAATCCCATTGTACTTTGCTCCAGTCAGATCACATCTGGATTCTTTTGTTCTTTGATTGATATCACATTTTAGAAAGGATATAGGCAAGTCGAGCATGTGCAGAGAAGGGAAGCCACAGTGATAAGGGGACTGGAAACATATCTTGAAAACACTGAGGTTATTTACCCTTGAGAAGAAAAGACTTTTGTTTGGGAGTAGGGAGAGGGGATATAAAGGCTGTTGTTTTGATGATGGGAGGAGTAAGGGAAAGAATTAAGACCAATAGGTTGGAAGTTATAGGAATGTAGATTTGAGCTTAATATAAAAGACCTTTTCCTATCAGAGGAGAATGTAGTGGTATATCTGAAGATGTTCAAGCATAGGCTGAATGACTGCTGAAATTTATATTGTAGAAGAGATTCATAAGCATATAGGAGTTAGGACTAGGGACTTTTAAAGTCTCTTCCAACTCTTAAGATTATATGATTCTATTGACTCTTGCTTTCTTGTTGCTAGAATGATATTTGTCATCCTGGCCTGTTCTAAAAACTTCAAAGACTGATTGAGATGATTGGGGAATAGATTTTGTAAGGAATCCAATCCTGAACTTGGCCAGCACAAGGAAAATATTTAAGAAAGATTTTAAGCTTGTGATCTTGGAAGAAGCAGATGCTATGACCTGGATTGCCCTGAAGCAAGTGAGAATTAGAATTTACCAGTCACCAGTTCTACTTTAATATACCCTCCTTTGCTAATGTGGCAGTAGAAACATAGGGAGGTTAAATTATCTTCCCAAAGTCACCCTATTAATTTTTGAACTTCTAAGAATATGATTCCTAAACCATGTAGACCAGTTAGTTCCTCAGGTTAATTTTTATAAAAGGACTAGTGAAAAAATAGTGTGTGTGTGTCTTTGTATTTAGTTAATCTATAAGACTGCTTTAGACTTATAGATAAGAATTAAATACAGGATTGTGTTTATGTATTACTTTTCCACTGGGAATCTATCCTTAGATAGAGGAAATGATTCTTTTACCTGTTTTGAGGTACTCTAGAAAGAAGTTGCTTTTATGTTCCCTGAGGTTATTTAAATAAGCATGATTTATCACATGATTTATTTAATACCTAATTTATCTAGGATGAAACAGTATTTTTAAAAGCTATTTATCTAGCAACAATGTTAACTGACCACCACCACCTCTCAACCAACACAAATATTATTTTTTTTAGGTCTTTACATTTGCTTCTATGATATGCATAGATCAAGTTGAATGTGTTGAGAGAAAAAAGAAACAGATCCAAAGGGAAAAAAGAAAACATTAGAGATAGCAAAATTACGTAATACATATGGCAACTTTTAAAAGTTGAAGATAGTAATCTTTGGTCTTTGTTCAAACTCCACAGTTCCTTCTCTGGATACAGATAATTTTCTCTATCACAGATTCCCTAAATTTGTCCCTGATCATTGCACTGATGGAGTGAGCAAGTCTATTAGGGTTGATCATTGCCCCACATAATTGTTAGTGTAATTCTGGTTCTGCTCATTTCACTCCTCATCAATTCATACAAATCTTTCTAGGCTTTTTTGGAATCCCATCCCTCATGATTTCTTATAGAACAATAGTGTTCCATCACACACAATTTATTCAATCATTCCCCAATTGATGGATATTCCCTCAATTTCCAATTCTTTGCCACTACAAAACAGAGCTATTATGAATTATTTTTGTACACAAGGGATTTTTACTTTTTTTTCTGATCTCTTCAGAATACTGACCCAGTAGTGGTATCGCTGGATCATATGTACATTTTAATGCCCTTTGGGCATAATTCCAAATTGCTCTCCAGAAAGGTTGGATCAGTTCACAACTCCACCAGCAATACATTAGTGTCCCAGATTTCCCACATCCCTTCCAACATTGATCATTATCCTTTCTGGTCATTGACAATCTGAGAGATGTGGGGTGGTACCTCAGAGATGCTGTAATTTGTATTTCTCTAATCAATAATGATTTAGAGCAATTTTTATTATGATTATAAATAGCTTTGATTTCCTCATCTGAGAATTGCCTTTCTCTATCCTTTAACCGTTTGTCAGTTGGGAATGACTAATTTTGTTGGTTTTTTTTTATAGATGTGACTCAGTTCTCAATAGATATTTTAAAAATGAGTCCTTTGTCAGAAACACTAGTTGTAGAAATTATTTCCCAATTTACTATATTTTTGATCTCAATTACAGTAGTTTTATTTGTACAAAAGCTTTTTAATGTAATCAGAAATTTTTGGTTTGTTTTTCATAATGGTTTCTGTCTCTTCTTTAGTCATAAACTGCTTTCCTTTCCATAGATCTGACAGGTGGTAAACTTTCCCTAATTTGCTTATAATGTCACCTTTTATGTCTAAATCCAGCACCCATTTTTGACCTTATCTTGGTATAGGGTGTGAGATGTTGGTCTAATCCTAGTTTCTGCCATACTATCTTCCAGTTTTCCCAGCAGTTTTTATCTAAGAGTGAGTCTAGAAGCTGGAGTCTTTGGTAGATTACTATAATCATTTCCTAATGTTTCTTTTGTACCTAATCTATTCCACTGATCCACTACTCTATTGCTTAGCCAGCATCAGGCAGTTTTAATAACTGATGCTTTATAATATATTTTTACATCTGGTATAGCTCAGCTGCCTTCTTTTGCATTTTTCCCAATAAATCCCTTGATATTCTTGCCTTTTTGTTCTTCCATATGAATTTAGTTACTATTTTTCCTAACTTGCTAAAGTAATTTTTTTTGGAAGTTTGATTGGTACAATACTAAATAGTTTAATTTAGGTTGAATTGTCATTTTTATTATATTAGCCTATAGAGGGCCAGCTCCCGGGAGTGATTTACACATATCTTTGGTGACCTTTTCCATCAAAGATATGCACGTATTATTGCTATTTATATGGATTTGTTGGCTCTCTAGTGAACCCTGAGCCGGGATAATCTGTGGCTCCAGAGGTGGTTGTAAAAGGCTTTTCTGATAAGGAAGTGTGCAGATTTCTAAGAACAAATATTGTAAATTTACCCAGGAAATTGTGAAACTGGGTCTCCTTTAACTGGTCATTCCTGAGATAAGTTTTTGTTATAAAACGTCTGATTTTCCAAAAATAAATTTAGTAGATTCTTGCATCCCAATGTTGCATGTGTATGTCTCTACTCTACCTAACTCTCTTAAGTTAATGTCCAGACCCACACCAGAGCTATTGTGGGCGGTATTAGCTTGGCCTATCCATGAGCTGTTGATATTTGTCCAGTTATTTAGATCTGATTTTATTTGTGTGGAAAGCGTTTTATAAGTTTTCATAGAGTTTCTGAGTCTATCTTAGCAGGTAGACTCCCATATATTTTATGTTGTCTGAAATCATTTTAAATGGGATTTCCCTATCTCTTGCTGCTGTATCTTGTTAGTAATATATAGAAATGTTGAGGATTTACATGGTTTGCTTTATATCCTATGACTTTGCTAAAGTTACTCAATATAGTCAATTATGCTGATAGTTTTCCTAATATTGTACCAACCCTGCATTCCTGGAATAAATCCTACTTGGGTCATAGTATATTATCTTGCTGTAATTACTTTGCTAATATGTTATTTAAAAGTTTTGCATCCATATTCATTAGGGAAATTTGTCTTAATTTTCTTTCTCTGTTTTGACTTTTAGGAATTAGGTAGAGTTCTGTCTTCACTTATTTTTTTCGAATAGTTTATATAGAATTGGAACCAATTGTTATTTGAATGTTTGATAGAATTCACTTGTGAATCCATCTGGCCCTAGAGAGGTTTTCTTAGGTAGTGCATTGATGGCTTGTTGAATTTATTTTCCTGAGATATGATTATTTAGTTATTTGATTTCCTCTTTTTTTTAACTTGGGCAATTTATGTGTTTGTAAATATTCATCCATTTCACTTAGATTATCAAATTTATTGGCATATAGTTGGGCATAATAGTTCCTGTTTTATTACTTTCATTTCCTTCTCATTAGTGGTAAATTTACCTTTTTCAATTTTGATGCTAGTAATTTGGTTTTCCTCTCTTTTTAAAAAAATCAGATTAACTATTTTATTGTTTTTTTCATAAAACCAACTCTTGGTTTTATTTATTAGTTCAGTAGTTTTCTTGCTTTTGATTTTATAATGTGTCCTTTAATTTTCAGAATTTCTTATTTGTTATTTAATTGGGGATTTTAAATTTGTTCTTTCTCTAATTTTTTTAGTTGCTTTCCTCTTTCTCTAGTTCATTCATATAAGCATTTAGAGATATAATAGATCCCCTAATAACTGACTGTATCCCATAATTTTTGGTATGTTGTCTCATTATTGTCATTGTTGTGGATGAAATCATTAATTTTTTTATAATTTCTTGTTTGATCCACTCATTCTTTTTTTTTTTTTAAAGTTTTTGCAAGGCTAATGGGGTTAAGTGGCTTGCCCAAGGCCACACAGCTAGGTAATTATTAAGTGTTTGAGGCTAGATTTGAACTCAGGTACTACTGACTTCAGGGCTGGTGCTCTATCCACTGCACCACCTAGCCGCCCCTGATCCACTCATTCTTTAAAATGAAGTTATTTAATTTTCAATTAGTTTTAGGTCTATTTTACCATGGCCTTTTATTGCACGTGATTTTTATTTGTGTTATAGAAAAGGATGTATTCAGTATTTCTGCCTTCCTGCATTTGATTATGAGGGTTTTATGCCCTAGTATGGGGTTAGTTTTTGTGTAGTTGCCATGTATTGCAGGAAAAAAGGTGTATTTCTTTCTATTTCTGTTCCTTTTTCTCTAAAGTCTTAAGTTTTTCAACATTCTATTTACCTGCTTAACTTCCTTCTTGTTTATTTTATGGTTAGATTTATCTAATTCTGTGAGAGGGAGGTCGAGGTCTCCCCCAGTAGAGTTTTGCCATTTTTGTCTTCCTGTAACTCATTTGGCTTCTCCTCTAAGAATATGGTACCACTTGGCGCAAATATATTTAGTATTAAAAATTGTGTCATTGTCTATGGTACCTTTAAGAGGATATAGTTTCCTTCCCTATCTCTCTTTTTTCTTTTGGGGGTTTTTTTTTTTTTAGGTTTTTTTCTTTTTGCAAGGCAAATGGGGCAAAGTGGATTGCCTAAGGCCACACAGCTAGGTAATTATTAAGTGTCTGAGACTGGATTTGAACCCAGGTACTCCTGACTCCAGGGCCGGTGCTTTATCCACTGTACCACCTAGCTGCCCCTCCCTATCTCTCTTAATGAGATCTATTTTAGCAGCTGCTTTGTCTGAGATAAGGATTGCTCTCCCTGCCTTTTTCAGTTCAGTTGAAGCTTAATATATTTTGCTTCCCCCTTTTACCTTTACCCTGCTTCAAATGCTTTTCTTGAAAGCAGCATATTATAGACTCTGGTTTTTAATCCACTCTGTTTTCAGTGTCTGAATGGGAGAGTTCATCCCATTCACATTCAGAGTTATGATTACCAATTCTTTATTACCTTCCATGCTATCTTCCCTCTATTTGTATTTTTCCCCATTTTTTTTTACCTTATTCCTATTCCCCAGTATTTTGCTTTTGAATACTACCTCCTTCAGTGTATTTGCCCCTTCTATCCAACCCTCCCCCTTCTTTCCCCTTTCTCTTTGCCCCTTCCTTCCCTTCCTTATGTTAATTCCTCCCCCCCAATCTCCTTACTGCCCCCCCCTTAAGGAGATACTATTTTTCTTTTTTTGCAAGGCAGATGGTGTTAAGTGACTTGCCCAAGGCCACACAACTAGGTAAATCATTAAGTGTCTGAGATCAGATTTGAACTCAGGTCCTCCAGATTCTGGGCTGGTGCTCTATCCACTGTGCCACCTAGCTGTCCTGGAGATACTATTTTTAAAATCTTTCCATCAGAGTCACAGACAAGTCATGAGTGTCCGTTACTTCTGCCTAAGTATAATCCCTTTAATGGAGTTACAATTCTCAAAGAATTATTTATGAGAGAGCCAGTTTCATCTTATTGAAGTTTTTTCTTATTCTTTTCCCTGTTTACCTTTTTCATGTATCTCTCCAGTCTCTTTTTGAAGACCAAATTTTCTGTTTAACTCTGGTCTTTTCATCAGGAAAAGTTGAAACTCTCCCGTTTAATTAGATGTCTATCTTTTTCCCATGGGAGAAAAGGGTCAGTTCTGCAGAATAGTGAATTCTTGGCTGCATTCCAAGCTCCCTTGCTCTTCAGAATATCTCATTCCAGGTCCTTTGATACCTTAATGTTGATGCAGCCAGGTCCTGTGTAATCCTGATTGTTGCTCTTTGGTATCTAAATTGTTTCTTTCTGGCCGCTTGTAGGATTTTCTCTTTGATCTAATAGTTCTGGAGTTTGGCCACAATATTCCTTGGTGTTTTCATTTTGGGATCTCTTTCAGGAGGGGATCGATGTATTCTTTCAATGACTATTTTGCTCTCTGGTTCAGATATCAGTGCAGTTCTCTTTCACTATATTCTGAAGTATGGAGTCCAGGCTTTTTTTTTTTTTCCTTCTAAGCTTTCAGGAAGTTCTTTGATTCTTAAATTGTCTCTCCTGGATCTGTTTTCCAAGTCAGTTGTTTTGCTGATTAAGTATTTTACATTTTCTTCTATTTTTCATTGTTTTATTTTATTTAACAGATTCTTGGTATCTCATGAAGTAATTAGTTTCCAGATTCCAATCTTTTTCTTAGAGAAGGCTTTTTTTCATTTACCTTTTGCAGCTCTTTTTCCAATTCGTAAATTCTAATTTTTTTTCAAAAGATGTTTTCTTCTTGTAAGATGTTAATTTTTCTCTTGCATTTCTTTTCCCAGTTTTTTCATTTGATTTTTAAACTCCCTTCTGATCTCTTCATATTCTCCTCTGAATTCATATTCTCCTCTGAAGCTACAATCCTCTCTGAGTTGATGTTATCTTCAAGGTAGCATTTAATGGATCCTGATTTATGCTGGCCTTTCTTCATTTTGGGCCCTTTCCCCTAGGGTCTTTTGTTGGGGGAGGGGCTGGTTCACAGACCTTCTGAATTGAGATCCCTAAAGGCCTTGCCTACTCTAGAGGTTTCCTCAGTGGGTTGGCTTATAGGAGATGCCAGAAACATTCTCTTGGTTGTCTGTGATGTTGATCCGTGGCCCACTCCCTGGACCTGAGGGGTTGGGAGCCGGTGGTCAGTCTCAGGGCTATCTGGAAATATCTGGGCCAGGCCTTCAGGCTTGAAAACTAATTAACCTAATTAGCAATCAGCCCTGGGGGAGATCTGCCCCCAGATCTGAGCCTTGTGGCAAGGTACAAACTCCTGGGGGCTGTTACTGTGTTTATTCTGGAGAAAGTCAGGCCCTCCCACAGAAGGGGGGCAGGGGTTGTACTCAGCTGGAAACTTGGGGCCTGCAGCCCAGCCCAGGTCTTCCAGACAAGTTGAGCTGAACCAGATAGATGTCTATCAGCCCCACTGGAGCTATCCCACCCTCTAGGAGCACAGCAAATGCCCCCAGGTTATTCTCATGTCAGTACTCTGGCCTCACCCTGCTGCCCCTGCCCTGGGTCTCTGCTCTCTGGCCCCTAATCCCACACTCCCATGACAGACAGGTTTTGTTGTTCCCATCTTCAGGACACTTCTCACATATATCTCCTTCTTCTCTCTCGAATTACACAGCTGCCACTCTTGTGCAGGCCCTTATCAGCAAATGTATAGTAAGCCCTTTCGTATGAGCTAGCACCGAGGCTATAAAAACGAAAATGAAAAAACCCCATACCTCAAGGAGCTTGCATTCTAAGAGGCTCAGGAACGTGTGTGTGCATGCATACAGTATACATGCAATATAGAGACAGTGATCTTAGAAAAGATGCCTGCTTTTGAGAGAGGGAGGTAAGCAGAGTGCTTGCAGAGGAGGGAAGATATCAAAAGACTAGGAAGGTAGGAAGGAGCCAAGTTATCAAGGGCTCCAAATGCCAAGCAGGATTTGATGTTTGATGTTGGACATCACAGAATATGGCATGGGGTGTGTGTGTGTGTGTGTGTGTGTGTGTGTGTGTGTGTGTTACATAGTCAGGCCTGGGTTTTAGGAAAATCTGTTTGAAAGCTGAGTGGAGGGTGGACTAGAATGGAGAGAGACTTGAAGAGCTCACTCAGAAACCTGTTGGAAAATAGTTCAGACATGAGGTGGGCCAAGGTGTTGGCCATGTCAACAAGAGAGAAGGGGGCCGGCCTGTGATGTTTTGAAGATAGAATCAGCAGGACTTGGCAACAAATTGGATATATATATATATATATATATATATATATATATATATATATATATATATATATGAAAGAAAAAGAATGAGGGATAACACTGAGGTTCTGAGCCTGGATGACTGAGAAGATGGTGGGGGTACCTATATTATCCCATAGAGTCATTGAATTCTGTTTAGTCCATTTTAATTTTCAATGACTTGGATAAGGTTTTGCATCTCTTGTACTACTAAGCTGTTAATTTTCCTTCTAAGTCTTTACTCTAACACTTCAATTTCTATATCATTTTTTCCTCTCATATACTCATTTAACTTACAGATTGATTTTTAACTTTTACCTCATTTCTTCTAGGAATTCCAGCTGATCTTGTGTCAAAGTTGTGTTTTTCTTTAAGACTTTGCTTTTAGATATTGTAAACATATTCTTTTCTTTTTAGATATCTCTGATTCCATAATAGTTCTTTAACATTGTTTGAGTTTGAGTT
Source organism: Macrotis lagotis (assembly GCF_037893015.1). Lineage (NCBI taxonomy): Eukaryota > Metazoa > Chordata > Mammalia > Peramelemorphia > Peramelidae > Macrotis > Macrotis lagotis. The sequence continues at coordinate 76,761,925 of NC_133661.1, read as the reverse complement.
TCAGTTTGATGATGATAATGATGATGATGTTTGCCCTTCATTCTCTCTTTTTTTTTTTAGACTTTTTCAAGGCAGTGGGGTTAAGTGGCTTGCCCAAGGCCACACGGCTAGTTAATAATTAAGCGTCTGAAGTTGTATTTGAACCCAGGAACTCCTGACTCCAAGGCCAGTGCTCTATTCACTGTACCACCTAGCCGCCCCTGCCCTTCATTCTTGAAGAAAACCATGACATCAGGGAGGTGATGTCATGACAAGCATGTGATTTGGATTTTTGAGTGAAGGAGTACTGTACTAATACACCAGCCTCACTTTCTCCTCCAGTAATCTGTATCCATTGACCAGATAAGAATCAGGACAACTGGAGTTGATCCTGAATGTGAGCCAATCAGGGTAAAGTGACATGCCCAAGATCAAAGTGTCAAGTGACTAGATTCGAACTCCTATCATCTTAACTCCAAGGCCAGGACTCTATCCACTTTGCCACCTCTCTCAAAAATTTTGCTTGGTTACTCATTCTTCCAGATTTACTTCCTGAATTTGGAATTTTTTGTTAGAGCTAGGCTTTGCATACTTCTGGAAGGAGTTTTAGGGCCTTGTTTGTTTTTGCTTTGTTTTCTCTTATATTCTGTTACAAATTTTTCCAGGTATTGAGCATTATATTCTTCAAGGATCTTGGCAATGACTCTGACCAGGGAACTGCAAATTTCCAATTTCCCTTAAATTTGGAGAGATATCTGTTTGAGGCTTTCAGGCTCCCAGCCCAAACTTGAATCTGAGTGACACCAAATAAAGGTTTTTCCTTGGTTGGAACTTCAGGACAGACATCATCTGCGCCTAGACCCTATCAGTGAACTGGAAGGCTCCCTAAGTTCAGAGGGACAGAACTTGAGGCTTTTCCTTGGTTTGAGCTCTCTGCTTTTGTGCCTCAGCTGCAATTTAGCTTTGGGCTAAATTGGAGATCCTAAACTAGCATCTTCAGGAAGTTGGTTTCTCTCTACCCCCTTCCAGGTATGCCATCCCAGGCCTTAGTCTGGGCAAGCCTGGCAAGCCATGGTGAATCTGTGACTTTATTGTCTTTCCCTGTTGACCTTTCCCCTCAGACCAAGTCCTTGGGCTGCAAGGCTCTTCCTTCCTGACAGGGCCTATTCTTCAGTGCCCATGCTGACCTTTGTTGAAAAAAAGGATGCACTGTGGCTTCTCTTTGGATTTCTCAAACACTTCTCAATCTGGTGGTCTTCCTCAACTTTTCTTGTAATATTTGGGCAGAGAGCTAGGTGTACTGCTTTCTCCTAAGTCTATCATTTTTGCTGGTGTTCCACCCTATCCAGTTCTGAGCAACCCTCAGAAGAAAGTAACAGTTGTCTGCATTGGGATGAAAGGAAAAGTTAGAGTTTTTTTTTCTTTTGGAATAAAATGTGAACTTTGCTGTCAAAGTTCTTTACCCTCATATTGAGATCATACCCTCATTTTCTGTCTTTGTTTCCTACCTTACACTGTATTAATCTCATGTATGACATTTTAGTGAAAATACTTTCTTTTGATCTCTTGTAACCTCCTGTTTCTAAACTTCGGCTCATTTTAAAGCGTTGCCCAGTTACAAGTTAGAAGAGAAGAAATAGATAGGGAACATAGGAGGGGAGCCCATTATCTCTATTTGCTTAAATTCTACTCATCGGTAATGATAGGGTAAAAGCAAGAAGTGGACTTCAGAAAGTGATAATTTTACCACTGCCTATATATTCAGCTTCTCCCATTTCCTGCTTTCCCTCTCTAACCCACTTTAGTTCTATTATTGTTCCTTATTCAAAAGATTGATAGAGATCACAGTCCACAATATGACCCCTGCCTGCTTCTTTGGTCACTGAAATCCAAGAATCTGAGTTCCTATCTCCATCTTTCAGCCTTATTTCCTATGTGCCTGTTGGCAAGTTATTTAACTTCTCTAAATCTCAGGTTCCTCATCTATTAAATGAGTTGGGAAGTCTAAATGACTTCTAAAATAACTTTCAACTCTAAGCATGATGCTATGATCCTGCCTGTACTCGCTCTCTCTCTCTCTCTCTCTCTCTCTCTCTCTATTAGATTATAGCTAAAAGCTCATTCTTAGAATGTTTTCCTAGATTAACCTCTTCTATTTTCCAACCCACTAATGTAATTGATAACCAGTTTTTTACTTCATTTCATTAATGATCATTTTTATCTTGTCCTTTTATAAGGACAAGTCTTGGATCTGTTCTGTAACATATAGCCCCTAAACACCTACAGTGTGATTTCATTTCTTGATAACTCCCACTCTTCTCCCAATTTGGATCTGTTAACAGCAATCAGTAAGGTAAATTATTGAAAAGTTGAGAGAACCATGAAAGAAAAAGTATTTTTAATGTTGTGAATAGGAAATATAGGGCAAAGGAATTTAGGAGAAAAGTAGGAAATCAGAGGTGTAGTTCATGAACCCATGTATTATTTTGAAATATGCTTTTCTTGGTTATATGATGGGTTAATTGTTTTCTCAGGATGATTTCCTCAAAACCTCACATCTTGAAGTTTTGTAAGTAAGTTATTGATCTTAAAGTAGTAAACCAGCACCCTAATCCCAACATGGGGGGGGAAATGTAACTTTTCCTTATATCTAGGATCTATTTAATATGAACTAATTTGTTTTCTTGCAGATTGCAGTGGCAACATGCAGCCTGATGTTGAGAGATGCAGACCTCGGGCCAGAAAACCAGATATGGCCCTTTATGTACCCAAAGCTCGAAGAGGTTCAGTGCTTCCCTTACCAAGTCATCAGGAAGTGAGCTGTAGTCATCTGAATGCTGTAGTGAAGCACACGCCAGAAGAGAGCCATCTGATGTCAAAGAATGATGTCTTCAGAGTCAGTTCTGAACTTCAAAGACCTATTAGTAATCCTATCAGACAAGAGCACAAGGCCAGGGATGGAAAGAGACCTAATTCAAAATCAAAAAAAGGCACATACTTGAAAGAAAGAAACAGAGGAAAATTCCATACTCAAAAGGGAACTCCAGAGTTCAAAGAATTGTTCAGCAAAAATCAACAAAAGATCCCAAATCCTAGTAGTTTTTCCAAAGTACCTTCACAAATACATTTTAAACCAAAGAAAGAAGAGAATGCCATGGATTCCCAAACTAGCAATATGAAAATACCACAAAGATTACTTATATCACAATCTAGTGTAGAAACCTCTGAGACTCAGGCATCCAGTAAACCATTCCAAAGTATGAAATTATGTCATTTCAGAAAGGGAGAACCAAGTGGGATGAGTTATGCAGAAGACGACTTGAAAAACAGTGTTAGTATTGATTGTAAGGTAGTAGAGATGGGTTTCAGTTCTCAGTTTTCAGATGAGCTAGTAGGTGGTTGTTCTTTTTTGAATCCTAACCATGTGTTGGTACCTGAACAGCTAAACCCACCTTCTGCAATTGTACAAGACCTTATCCATACAGCAGGTAATATACCAAAGCCCAACACTGAAGCCATAAAGAACATAGCCATTCAAGGGAGCCCAGAGGGTGTCACCAATCAAGCCTGCACAGACAACGAACCTAAGAATGTCAGTGACCTCAGTGATGCAGTGTTCCTCAGCGGTCCAGCTGACATCTTGGATCAGCCATGTGTGGGAAGCCCTGGGGATGGGGAACCTCCCTCTGACCACATGCACATAGTCAATATGTCAGAGAATGCCAAAGATATTGTGGCTCCCATATGCAGAAGTGGAGAGTCTGAGAAGAATGGTGGTGACCTTGCTGATGAGGCACATATAAGCTATGAACCTGATCATTTAAGGGACTCTTTTGATGAAACCTCTACAGGTAGTGAGCTGGATGGTGACAGTGACCTCCCTAGCCAGGCATGTATGAGCACTGCAGACGGAATTTCTGATGAGACATGTGTGGGCAGTACCTCACCAGCTGTGGGTGGAATCACTGAACAGACTTGTAGCAGCATAAACAGTTTTCTCGACTGTATGGGAATAAGTTCTTACATAACCCCTCTTCTAGTAACTAACAGCTTAGAGTGTGGGAATGAAAACTCAAGTAGCCTGACAGTTTGTCCAGATGGTTACCCTGAAGAGATTTCATGCAGTTATCAAGAGCCAATGGGAGGACTCACAAAAGGCTCGTCAGATTGTGCCTCTTTATTACCTATAATGAAGGAAGCAGCCAGCAATCATGGTTCCTGTTTAGACTCTGAACTCTGTATAGTAAATAGAGTAGAAATGCTTTCCAACAAGACCTTGAGCAGTGATCTGGATTGGGCAGATGACATTACAGAGTCTTTGAACAATCTTCAAACTGGTGAAGAGTTCAAAACAGGTGAGGAAGATGTCTCTGGGAAAACAGACTCTACCCCATCTTCAGACAGACAATTGGAATTGAAAGCTTCTCATCCTTCCTCCAGTGATGAAACTGCTCCTACAGAGGAGAGCTGGGATTCTATGTTTAATGATGATGGAGATTGTTTAGATCCACGCCTTCTAGAAGAGGTATGTTTAAATGAAATGGATGAAACTGAGTATGTCTGTGGGTCTGAGACTACTCAGACCAAGCATGGTGTACATCCATGCTAACACAAAGTGATACTTAGGGACTTAAAATGGCCAAGATTCAAAAAAATCTGTCCACTAGGTCTTTTAAATAAAACCCCTAGAATATAGCTTTGATTCATTTAGCCATCATTGCCTGAGGGACTTGATTGAGAATATTAGAGAATCAGGCACTCAGTGGTGAACAGTGGCTGCCTATTTGTAAGAGACAGAAGAACTATATTGGAGACGAGGTCTATAGGAACAAATGAATATCAGGTTGCCCCTATATGGGATCATGAGTGTTCAGAGGCCATATCCTCACTCAACACATCCCCATCTGTTGTGTTAATTGGTTCTACAGAAAAATGACACTGGGTGAAACACTATGGAGTTATAGAATGTAGAACTGTAAAGGACCTTAGAGGTTCTCTGGTCCTGGTTCCTCATTATACCAATGAGGAAACAGACCTGAGAAGTTGACTTTCTCAGGAACAAACTGGTATTAGCAGTAGAGTGTGGATTTAAAACTGGGTCCTGGGATTCTACATCCTTTTGGATAGTTAGCCCCATAGGAAATGTTATCAATGGGAAATACTTTGGAGGGCAGGAAGAATTCAGACTATGAAAGTTAAAATAAGTATTTATAGATACTTCAGAGTATATAATCTTTATCCTGGAATGTGCAAGTTAGCACAATTAAAATGAAAAACTGGGGCAGCTAGGTGGCACAGTGGATAGAGCACCAGCCCTAGAGTCCGGAGGACCTGAGTTCAGATCCAACCTCAGACACTTAATCATTACCTTGCTATGTGTCTTTGGGTAAGTCATTTAACCCCACTGCCTTAAATAAATAAAGATAATAATAAAGTGTAAAACTTTAGGAAATTCATAAGAACACTTCCATTGTGATCACAGTAAACAGACTCATCTTTGGGAAGTTTATGCTGTTGAATCTAAAGTACCATCCTGTATTATTGCTGACTATACAGTTTATATTCTGAATGATCAGTGAAGTATATTATAGCCATTACCAAGGTAGCACTTCAAATGCCTGCTATGATGATGTTCCTGCAAAGTACATTGACTGAGTGATGTTCTGGGGGGTGATCAAAAAAGATCCCAGAATTGATGCATGTACATTGTATCTAGAAACCATACATAAGGTGCTTTCTGTTGGGGGCAGTGTTTTAAACTTAACTTTGAAGAATATAGAGGAAGATTAGGTGACTGGGGAGAGGCTGTTTTTAGGAGGAAGCTTCAAATTTTGGGTGTTCTGTAAACAGGGCAATCAAATCACTTGGTTCCCTTCTTAGCTAAAGTAGCAATTCCTTTCAACTCAAAGACATTTACTAAGTGCCCATTCTGTGCAGGGAACTGTACTAAGAACTGAGAAAGAATGGTTGGATAGGATGTAGACTTCTGGCCCAGGAGGGGCTTATGTTACCACCCACCACAACTAAGGAATAAAAAATAATACATCATGAGGGCATGAACAAAATACAGCCCGAGATCCAAAGCCAGGAAAAGTCCTTTCTATCTGTGGTTTGGGAAAGAATCCAATATTCTTGAGCATTCAGATTTTTAAGAATGGGTAGTAATTCAGTAATTCAGTAGGCAGAAGCGGGGGGGGGGGGGGGGAGGTATAGTATTCCAGGAATAGACAACAGCACACCTTAATAAAGGTATGGAGGACAGCACAATAGTCTAGTGTTACGTAGAGTATTGTAAAGAGTTTATCAAAATAGTATGATGCTGGCTTTTGGAGGATCTAAAATGCAAGGCTGAGGAATTTAAATTCAACTTGGTAGGAAACAACTGGAGAGTTTTTGGTCAGATTCCTCCTGACCAGGTTTCTATAGAAGGAAGATTATTCTGGAAGCAGTGTGAAAAGTGGATTGGCAAGGAGAGAGTGGTGGGTAGACTTATTAAGGCTAGTATAATATTACATGAGAATGAGAATTGGGTGTATGCTAGGGTTGTGATAGTGAAAAAGGAAAAGATGGATGAATCTCCCCCACCCCACCAGCTATAATTGCGTAATGTGTGGACTTTATGAGGTGCTTAGAACAGGATATCACCTCTTCTGACTGGTTTGGAACTACTTGATGTAGGAGATAGCATTTTTAAACTTAGAATGAAAATAGAGATTATGGAAGTCAAATTAACAAAAACTAACTGGATATGAGAGTCTGGGGAACCATGTAAGTTGTGGTACTGCTGATAAAAGTCAAGTCAGAAAAAGAGAGCAGATTTTGAGAGGTAGATAATAAGTTCAGTTTAGGATATATGGAGTTTTAAGATGCTGATGGAATTTCCAGGTAGAGAGGAAGAACTCTTATTAACAGCTAGAGAGATACATTTGGGACTCAGGGTAGAAGTCAGTGATAGAGATTTGGGAGTCATCCATATGTTCATGATTGTTGAAGCCATAGAGTTGCCAATAGAGAAAAGAGGCTAAGAAAAAATATGAACAATACTTATCAGGAAGAAGAAGTACCAGAAAAGACCAGAGAAGGAATAATTAAACAGGTAAGAGGAGAACTACTAGTGTCCAATGTCTTCTTGGAAGACACAGAAGGGGAGAATATCCAGTGTTAAATGTTGCCCAAAGGTCGTTGATGATGGGAACTGAAAAATTTATACATCCAAATGAGTATTCTTTGCTTCATGGTAACTATCAGAAAACTATACAGTTATTCTAATAGTGGTATCATTGTTAAAAACATTTTTGGAACTCCTCTTTTAGAAAAGGTCAGAACCTTTTACATTGCCTCACTTACAGGAAATCTTCAACCTTTAAGGGTAGATTTGACTTTTGCTAACAGCTAAATGACATTCCCATGCCAAATGTGATTAAAGAGGATGATCAAGCTGGGTCACATTATTTTTTTAACTGTAATTATAAAATAATGATATACTTTTTGTGTCTGTGCATGTGCCTCAGAAACTGACTCTAAAGTACCAATAGCCTGGTAATCAATACCTATGAATCTTAAATCTCAGATCCATATTGGCCTGACCTCATGTAGGATGTGGAAACCAGGTAAGAACTGACAGCCTTGTTGCCCACTATCTTTTCCCAGGTCATAGATCCAAGGTGGATTATGGAAGGAACTAGCAGCCAAGGGTGAATGGTTTAGAGTAAGGAGCAGTCACAGGCCCTAGTTTGTGTACTGATAAGTTCAGAAACAAGCAGTGAGTTGGTGGCTTAGAACTCACTTCACCCCCTCTGTTCTCCCCAAGAACTGAGACCCCTTTCTGACCTCTAGCCTAATCTAAATACTGTAGAGGAATAATCAAGATAGGAATTCAAGACCAAAGGGGAGCCTCCAGATTTGTTATTTTGAGCCAGCAGTGCTTCCTATCTAGCTTATACTGATTGAGTCCAGAATCCTGATCCAAAGCCAGGTCAGGAACTTGTGGAACTCATCAGGGCAGGCAGTGATCAGACCATAGCCTGGATCATACAATTTTGGATCCATTGAAAATATATAGGTCAGGCAGCTAGGTGGCGTAGTGTATAAAGCACCAGCCTTGGAGTCAGGAGTACCTGGGTTCAAATCCGGTCTCAGACACTTCATAATTACCTAGCTGTGTGGTCTTGGGCAAGCCACTTAACCCCATTTGCCTTGCAAAAACCTAAAATTTATATATATATATATATATATCCATCTTGAGCTGTCTCTTGAAAGCCTGTAATAACAACAAGCAGCATCCCTGAAAAAGGAGCAGAACCAAAACCAAATCAGATCTTCCCTGGAGAAGTCTTCAGAGCCTGGTACAAAGTCAGAAAGTGTGCTTAGAACAATGAACAAATAAAAAAGAAATCCCATCATCAAAAATCAAACAATGAACTAATAAAAAAGAAATCCTATCATCAAAAATCGTTAGGTTGTCTGTGATACTCAAGACATAAATTCAGAAAAAGAGAAACACTCCAAAATCTCTACAGCAAAATCTTAAGGAAAAATACAGTTGAATTTGTGGCCAAATTCAGCTAGAATTCCTCAAAAGAGATAAGCAATGCTTTTAAAATATTTTTATCAATGCGAGTACTAGATGAAAAATTAGAAAAGAAATGAGAACTATGAAAGAAAGATCTTAGAGATTATAATATTGGTCCTTATAGTGGTATCAATATTATCCAATTCCTTTGTAATTGATGATAAAGGAGAACCATATTTTTTCATAAAAGGTTCTCAGAATTGTGTTTAGGCTTGTCAGCAAAAAATTGCCTTTTGGTTTTCTAGGCTATTTTACTCTGCTGAAGACAAGGACACTCAATGGGAGTAGATCCCCACCCCATTGACTATTTAGTTTTGACATCACTTGAATTAAACCTATCTTTAGGTTTTCATTGAAATAAAAATGTTTTTAGTTACTTCATACTTTATATGTGCTTTCCATGGAATTTTTGATTAAAGAAACATTACTAATATTGAAATAGTCAGTGACATGAAGTGTTTACTGTGTTAGAAACTGTGCTCAATTAATGGGGGATACAAAGAAAGAAGGAAGAAATTTTTTTCTTTTCTTTCCTTTTCTGAAGAAATTTGCAGTCCAGTGGGAGAGACAACATGCAGAAATACAAGCAGTAAAAGTGCATTTTAACCTTGCTAAGCTCAAACTTTTAGGGGCCCCTGTCTGGACACAAGATAAATAGAGACTGGAAGGCACTTGCATTCATCCATTTCATCGACTTTTTGACTCACATGTTCAAAGAACATGTGTTTATTTTCATTTTTATAAGGGGCAGGCAGTGAAAAATTGAAAAGTAAAATTTTCTCGGATGATGATGTGAGTTGTAGAAATCTTTGAAAGCCAGAGAGGAGGAGGAGCAATAATGACAACAGTAATAACAGTTAACACTCATGTAGTCTATCACTTGAAGTTTAAGTTTACAAATATATTCTCTCACTCAGTACTTCCCAACAACCCTGAGACCTAGGTATGATTATTCTTACTTTTTGGATGAGGAAACTGAGATTGAAAGATGTTAAGAGAATATATTATAAATAACTACTGACAGGAAAACATCGAAGGGAAAAAAAATCATTATATTACTTACAGTCTACTAACACATCCTGTTTTGTCATGCCCTATAACACTACATCTAGTCATTCTCCATCTCTTGACCCCATAGATCTAAGGACTAGTACATTAAATCCTAACTTAGGCATTTCACAAAATATGAAAATCCACTTAACTGAGTTCTAAATTTGTAGAACTGAGGTGCAGAAATTAAGGTAAATTGTGAAATTGAGGTGCAGAAAAAAAATTCTCTGAATGATATCCCAATTAAAGGAATTAGCTAAAAACTTAGAAATTTTTCTCTTATTTCTCTTCTCATTATTCTCTTCCATAGTTTGTGGGTTTCATTCTTCATGGGCTTATTGTCACCCTATCTTTCTAACTTCCATGAGCCACCATTCTTGTTGCTGCTAAGATGCCACTTGGAAAGTGGCAGTGTGGAATGAGAGAGATGGGAAGGTTTATTGAGAGTCAAGCAATAGGGATGTTAAGGGAAGTTGTTGGAGTCTCTGGATTGGTTCTGAGCCCCAAGCAGTCCTGTAGTCTGCAGGAAAATAAGTAGCAGGAGGGAGATAGCTATAGGCATTAAGGCCTGAAATTACAGGAATTACAGCCTCTAAAATGTATCTCCCAGTTTTTTTAATGTAAAACTTTGAAAAGAGCTTAAAGGGTTATCTCCTAGAAAAACTGCCCTTCTGTTTTTCAAAAAGTTTTATTGACATGTTTTTACATAACAAACATTTCCAGATAGTCTTCCCCCCAATCTATGATAGCTTTCTTGTAAAGCAACAATCTATGATAGCTTTCTTGTAAAGCAAAATAAACAAAGTAAAACAATTCAGCAAAACTAACCATACAGTGATTCCACTGAAGGTGCATGCAGCATTTCATATCTGTAGTACTTCTCCATCTCTATTCTTAAAATGAACAGAAAGATAGTTTTCTTTTCATTCCATTATAAAAACAAAAGAAAAACTAATTCCTTGGAACAAATATATATGTGGTCAAGCAAAACAGATTTCCTCAGTGACTATATGCAGAAATACATCTTCCTCATTTGATACTTTAAACCCATTCCCTCTTAGTCAGGGTATAGATGATTTGTCATCAGGATTCTAGAATCATGAATGACCATTGTATTGATCATAGTTCTTAAACTTTTTAAAGTTGTTTTCTGTGCAGTGTTGTTGTTATTCTCCAGTGTCTACTCAGTTTATTCTTCATCAGTTTATAAAAGTTTTCAAGATTGTTCTTGGTTATAATATGGATGTTATAGTACATATTGTTCTTCTAATTCTGCACATTTAACTTTGCATCAGTTCATGCAGATCTTTCCATGTCACTTTGAAAGCAATTTTTCCTCATTTCTGACAGCATAATAGTATCACATTTATATGCCAAGTCATCCAGCCATTTCTTTATTAATGAATATCCCTTTAGTTTCCAGTGTTTTGCCATGACAAGAAGAGCTTCTCTAAATATTTTGTTCATATATGACTTTTTTCTATTTCTTTGATCTTTTTTTGAATGTATCTGGGTAAAAGGGCATACTGTTAAGTGAGTTTTTGTACAAAGGTTACACCCATTCACGGTTTCTTCAATGCTTTTTTCCCTCATAGTCCTTTCAATATTTACCATAAAACTTAAGATTAAGTGGGAAACAATCAGGGGAAAAATCTTTTGCAGAAAGTTTCTCTGATTTAAGTCTATTTCCAAGATATTTAAGGAACTGATTCAAATTTGTAACAATAAGAGCGAGTTCTCAATTGGCAAATGTCTAACGATATGAACAGGCAGTTAATTCTCAAGGGAAGAAACCTTGGCTATCTATAGCCATATTTTTAAAAAAAAATTTTAAATTGCTACTAATTAGATAAATGCAAATTGAAACAATTCTGAGATTCCACCTCAAATCTATCAGATTGGCAAAGATGACCAAAAAAAAAGGAAAAATGACCCTTCCATTTGAAAGGGGATATCTAGACTTTTCTGTACATCTCATTACCAAAGTTATATAATTGTTGCAGAAATGGAATAAGAAATAATTGCTCAAACCTTTCCCTTTTTTAACTTCCTTGTGGTTGTTGGATTTTTTTTTCAGCATTCATATTAATTTCAGCCTGAATTAGACACTTTCTCTCTTTCACAAGACCATTCTGTTTACACATTTCACATTTCAAGCTTTTTTTTCAGTCCCTAGTCATGCAGAATTTTTTTTTTTTAGGTTTTTTGTAAGGCAAACGGGGTTAAGTGGCTTGCTCAAGGCCACACAGCTAGGTAATTATTAAGTGTCTGAGACTGGATTTGAACCCAGGTACTCCTGACTCCAAGGCCGGTACTTTATCCACTATGCCACCTAGCCGCACCCCCCCCCCCCCCAGATTTTTTTTAATCTGTCCATATTAACATATCTCTAATTAATTTTTGTTGTAAAATTGTCTTTAACATTTTTATTGATTGCCTTAGTGGGGATTTATAGACTTTGACCTAACAGCCATGCTATAGTTTGATGCAGTCACTTGGGGCATCAGGAAAGTAGTCTGGTTGAATTATATACTCTGTTTAAGGCACCTAGGCCAATATAAGAGGATGATGATTAAATATCCATGTGATCCATAGGAAAAGAACATTAGGTAGATTTGTTAGTTTAACATTAACAAATTGTTCTCTTGTTTTTATGAAGTGACCTCTACAAAATAAAAATATTCCTCCAAAGCTTCCATGACATTCCCTGCCTAATATTTTCTTCTGAATCAGAGAAGTCTTTTTACCCAGCATATTTGCTTCCATTTTAAATGAAGAAATTAAACAGTATTTATTACTAAATTGGCATAGTGGGAAGAGCATTGTAATAGGAATCAAGATGTGTTTTATAGTCTTGGATTTGTCATCAACTAGCAAAGTGACTTTGAACAAATTAGCTTGTCTGTGCTTCAGTTTCTTCATAAGTAATGTGGCCTGGGCTTATCTCTTATACTCATTTCAACATTGATATTCAGTGTTTCTAAGAATTGTAGATTACCGTCATAAAAGCCTCTTTTTCTAGCATTCCTAATTGAAGTTTTATATTTCTGGTTGGTTTACTATGGAAGACCAGGATTGAGCATATTTGTTTGGTAGTTGAGGGGGTTGAAGTTTAACAGGAGAAGGAAATTAACAGAAAGTTTATTTATTGAAGAAACAATTGATTCAGTTGAACATAGCTTTTTGATGGTATGTTGGTCATCCTGCATGCTTCTGGTCGGTCTCTCTCTCTCTCTCTCTCTCTCTCTCTCTCTCTCTCTCTCTCTCTATATATATATATATATATATATATATATATATATATATATATATCCCAAGTCTCAAGATCAGTTGATATTTCTCATTGTAGATATGCCACATCATGCTTGTCAACCCAAATTTTCTACCCAAGCAGTGACCATTGATTTTATTAAATGTGGAAGAATAGAGTTCAGGGTTGATTTCCTACATGAGGAAATTGAGGTTGATGATAGAAGGCTGAAATGCAGATTTTAATAGAATTTATTCTTTGACAGACTAGAAAAGAGGTATGATGATAAAGTCAGATTTAAGCAAAAAAGAACCAAAATATTTCTACCAATTTGAGGATTCCTTAGAATTACCAAAAACCTTGCACCTCTATATCCTTAATATAAATTTCTTTTGTCACAAATAGAAATAAAAGGTAAGTGGTATTGGGGTTTGACAAAGTATATCTGTATACAATACTGGAAATATAGCAAAGGTCTTTGTAAAATTATAGGATCATTGAATTAATAATGTTATATGACATCCAAAAAAAAGCTAATGCACATTTATTCTGTATTAGGATAGGCAGAACCAGGGAGATAACAATGTCAATGTATTCTGACCTAGTTAGCCCACATTTGAAGTTTTGTGATCTGTTCTGGGTACCACATTTTATTTTGCTTTGTTTTTTTTCTTTTCTTTTTGAACATTTTCTTAAAAAATTTTTTTAAATTCCAAATTCTCTCCCTTCTGCCCATCCCCCAACTATTGAGAAGGCAAGCAATATAATATTAGATATACACATGAAGTCAGACAAGACATATTTCCATATTTGCCATGTTTTTAAAAAATACAATAAAAAAGCAAGAAACATAAAAAAAGTAAAATAATCTGCTTCAGTTCACACTCATTGTTGATAAACCTTTCTGTACTTAGTCCTCAAAAAACAGGCACAGTCTAGCTACAGATCTGTATGAGAAATCTTTCTGGTGAGGTACAACCTACCAGAGATCATACTTACTCTATAGTCTTCAAGAACTCAGGGATGCTGTCATCCCACAATGAGTTGTTAGAAAAGGACTTTGTGGGTAAAACAGATATGTGCTTAACAGCTATAAACACATTTTATGTTTTTAAAGGAGAATTTATTTAAAAGGCCTTCATATATGTTAATGGAGAAAGCCCTGATCTATACTCAGAATTCATTAGATTTCTCTAGAGAATGGATAGCATTTTTCATTATGAATCCTGTAGAATTGTTGTGCATCATTGTATTGATCAGAGTAGCTATGTCTTTCATGTTTGCATATCATTACAATAATGCTAATATTGTATACAGTGTTTTCTGTATCAACCATACTTGTGAAATCATGCAAAACATATTTCCATATTAGCCCTGTTGCAAAAAAAAGAAAGAAAATTATACTTCAATTTGCACTGAGTCCCTTATGATTTCTCTTTCATGTTACCTTTTTATGTTTTATGTTTGAATGTCATGTTTTTTTTTTTTATTCAACCTTGGTCTTTTCATCAGGAGTGCTTGGAAATCCTCTATTTCATGAATTAGTTATTTTTTCCTCCTAAAGGATTATACTCCGTTTTTGCTGGATGAATTTCTCTTGAATGTAATCCTAGCTCCTTTGCTTTCTGGGATATCATATTACAAGCCTCCCACTCTTTTAATGTGGAAGTTGCTAAATCTTATGTGATCCTCGTTGTGAATCCATAATATTTGAATAGTTTCTTTCTGGTTTCTTGCAATATTTTCCCGACCCAGAAGCTCAGGAATTTAGCTATAACATTCCTGGGAGTTCTCATTTTGGAATCTCTTTCAGGAGATTGGATGATCAATGGATTCTTTCAATTTCTATTTTACCATCTAATTCTAAGATGGGGGCAGTTTTCCTTTATAATTTCTTGAAATAGGATATCTATGTCTAGGTTCTTTCTTTGATCATGGTATTCAGATAGTTCAGTAATTCTAAAATTCAAGTGCTTGTCATGGCACCCACCTCCCTGATGTCATGGTCTTCAAGAATGAAGAACAAACATTATCATCATTAATTCTAAAATAATCTCCAGCTCTTTTTCAAGTCATTTGTTTTTTCAATGAGATATTTCACAATTTCTTCTTATTTTTTTCATTTTTTGATTTTGTTTGATTGTTTCTTGATATCTCATGGAGTTATTCACTTAACACTTGTCCAGTTCTAATTTTTAAGGAAATATTTTCTTCAGTGAGCCTTTATACCTCTTTATCTTTTCATAATTTTCTTGCATCACTTTAATTTCTTTTTTCATTTTTTTTTCTTTTATCACTTTCTTTAACTTTTCCAGAATTCTTGTTGGACTCGTGTCCAATTTGAAGGGGGGGGTTTTTCCCTTTGAGAATTTGCTTATAGCTTGTTTTTCTGAGTTTGTGTCTTTTTTTTCTGATGTCATAATAGCTTTTCATAGTCTTTGTTGTTTCCTCATTTTTCAAGCCTATTTATTGACTTTGAACTTCATGTTAAAATGGGCTCTACTTAGCTGAGGCATTGTCCTAAGATTTCATACTTTTTTATGCTATTATCAAAGCTGATTCCAGGGTCCTGGAAGTTTTCTGTGCTTCCAAGGTGGTTATGGCATGGGGAGAAGTATGGGAGAAGTACGATCACTGTTCTCCTGATGCTCTGTCCTTACCCAGCAAGGGCCCTTTTGCTTTCCTGTAGTCCCAAGTACAAGTGTACCTTTCTGTCTTAGAACTATGACCCAGAATTGCTTATGGGCAACAGAATTACTAATAATTCCAAATCTGCACCCAGGACCATCAAAGGATTGCCTGACTGCCTTATCCTATCTGGGATTGAAAGTTCTGAAGTTTCTGCTGTCCCTGCTGTCTTGGCTATCTCCAAGACCCACTACTGGTACTCCTGCCAGTGCCCATTAGCCTGTGCCCCCCCCCCCCCCCAGTGTTACAGATCTCTTCTGTGGACCTCCTGAGTTCTCTTAAACTGGAAGAATTTCTCATTCTGACCTTTTGTTGTCTCTGCCACTCCAGAATTGATTCCGTTTGTGATGTTATTTTAAAGTTAAAGGGGAATATTGAGAGAGTTAGGATGGGTTACTGCCTCTACTCCACCATCATGGATGCCGCATTTTTGGAAGAATATTGACAAACTAGAAAGCATCTCAGGAAGGATAACCAGAATGGTGAGAGACTTTGACATTATTTAACTGGCAGAAGAGGTGTAATATAAAGAACAGTGGTAAGAGTCAGGATCAGAGCTCAGAATTCCATATCTGATGCTTCTCACCTGTATGACATCAGGCAAATCTTTTAACCTTTTTTCCTCCTTTTAACCTCAGTTACCTCCTCTATAAAATGTGTGACTCAATAACCTCCGAAGTCTTTTCCAGCCTGCTTATCTAATTTTTTTTTATTGATAGACTTACTAAAGAAATAAAGCAGAGGTATATTGTAGATTTATTTTACCTATATTTGTATCTTTTAAAATATTTTTTATTCTGGATTTAAACTCCATAAAAGAACATTCCTATACTCAAAGCAGAACCCCAAAAAGAGGATTTTATATGAAACTGAATCTCCATTTTATACAACTTGGCTTTTTTTTTAAAGTAGGTAATGAATTCTATATGATGCTCTGCCCTGCACCTCAGTGCTTCCTTTCCAATTTCCTTCACTTCATTCTTGTTCATAAGTCAAAACAACTTCTTTTACATCATAGATCATGAATTTAGATCTCAAAGCTGTTACTGTCAGTTTTAGTTTTTTTTATCATAAGAAACTTTCTTGAGTTTTTCCTTTTTTTAATTTAATGGTTTTTCCCATGATTCACCAGTTAATCAAGACAACTTGAGTTCATGGATAGAAGTCAAGGAAAAGTTGTGCCAATAATTTTTAAAAATCCAACATCTTTGTAAGATAGGTTTTCTCAAACACAGTGATAGTCAGATTCTTGATAAGAAATGAGTTTGAGGAACATAAGGGGCCTCCCAATGAAGTATACACAGTTATTTGTCCATGCACCCAGTCATTGAATTTGGAGTGCACTTTACCAGTGGCTGTGAGGGAAGCAAGATTCTCAGCCTCAGCCTTCAAGGAGGTTAGTAGAGTTGGAGAGATAAGATAGAGACAGATGTTGCTTCAGAAGTATACAATTGATTATACAATATGGAGGAGAGTAAAGACTTCTATAAGATGCAGGAGAAAAAAAAGTTTTTGATGTAATTGGTAAATATGGCAATTGGATTAATAGGAGGGTTTCCTAGTGAATTTGAGCTAAAAGAAAAATAAAGTACCTGAAGAAAAATCTAGATAGAAATAGTATTAAGACTAGACTGACAGGGCAGCGAGGTGGTGCAGTGGATAGAGCACTGGCCCTGGAGTCAGGAGTACTGAGTTCAAATCCGGTATCAGACACCTGTGTGGCCTTGGGCAAGCCACTTAACCCCATTGCCTTGCAAAAAAAAAAAAAACCTTAAAAAAAAGGACTAGACTGACTAAAAAAAGACTAGACTATTGATCTATTCCCACCTATCCTTTAGGTAGCCAAATATTTAAAAAATGATTCCTCCCTTTTTTAGCACTTCCCTGATAAGAAGGAAAAGGCAAATATGTTTCTTTTAAAAATAAATTTGATATTTGTTTTTATAACCTCTACATTTCTGTTTCTTCTCCTATCATGTGTAAGAACAGTAGCCACAAGCTAGCCTTCTCTGCATGCATCCCAGAACTGGACACAAGCAACCCCGCAGTAACATAGTTTGTGGTGTGGTGTCAGTCAATTAACATTTCTTGAAGCACCTACTCTATGCCAGGCCCTCTGACAGGCTCTGTTGCTGTTTGTTCTATGATCTTGAGCCATTTAGTTTCTCTGGGGCTTGTTTCCTTATCTCTACAATGTGGATAATACTTGTTTCCTGTCCTCTTCACAGAAATGTTTTTATGACCAAATAAGAGAGTAGCACTAAGGCATTTTACAAAGTAGGAAACTTAGGTGAATGTTAGTATGATTTGACTTGGAGGCAGTAGAAATAATCATCCAAGAATTCTATTCTCCATGTGTTTTTCTCTTCTTATAGCTCAAAGCCAAATCAAACTATTTTTTAAAGCAAATAAAAATAGCAATCCCAGCATCTCTCATTCTTGCAGCACAGCAGTAAATCATAAGAATGCAGGTGAGGTGTCCTGAGTTTGTTTTCAAGACTGGACCCTTAGGCCATAAGAATACTGAAATGAGTTATTTGGAAGGTAATTGAGCTCTGATCCTGTGACTTTGCGGGGATAATTCACGAATAAATGAAAGAGGTTTGCTTAAAAGCTTAGATTTGACTCAATGCTTTATGAACAATAGGACTAACTACTGGGGTACTCCTCAGTGTTCACTCAAAACATGCATAAGAAAAGAACCTTTTCTGACAAAGTTGATCTCTCTCCCTTCTCAGAAGTATCAGAGCATGTTGTGCCTTCCTCATGCACTTATCTACCGTGTTCTAGTTTGCATTATGGGATATTTATGTATAAGCCTTATCTCCCAACTGGATCTTCTTGAGGGAAGATCTTCTTAAGGCTCATTTAACCTCCAATTCTGTGGTTCTTGCCACAGTAGGATGCAGAGCAGGCACTTTATAGTTCAAGAAATTTTACATTGAATGAGAAGACAATGTTGACCCAAATAAATGAACTGGAAGTTACATTGTTGGATCCCCTCACACAGAAGAAGATGAGAAAACGACTGGTAGATCTCTTAACTGGTTGCTGCTGACTTTTATACTTCTTCAGAGATTTTGAGGATTCTGTAGAACAGTAGTGTCCAACTCAAACAAAAAGGAATCCCTGTGGACAGCATAATGACTAAGAAAACTACAAATTAATATTACCTGTGTTGTAGTGTAGTTTTATTTATTTTGTTAAACATTTCCCAATTACACTGAACCCTAGTTCAGACCAGCTTTGCTATAGAGAATGAAAGTATGTACAATATGCCCTCTTCTACCCTGTTAAGAACTTGATAGATTCATAGAATTTAGAACCAGAAGGGAGATTAAAAATCATTTCAACCTCTTTATTATGTAGATGATCATTATCCAAAAATCAAACAAAAAGCAACTGAGTCAGACTGTGAAAGCAGGTCCCCTAATTCCTAAACAACTCCATCTCTACTTGACCCCTCTGCCCCTTAGATCCAACCTGATGGTCTCAAGGCTTCAGAGAAATGAAAAGTAGCTCAACCGAAAAAAAAGTTAGGAACTTCTGAAGTAGATTATTCTGGGAAATCTGGGAATAATAGGGAATTCTGTACTTGGCATTTTGGTAAGATTCAGAAAAAAAAAGTGTTTTGGCATTATTGGTAATATTAGGGTCACTAGATTTAGTCAGAAGGAAATCTTAATCAAGGGTTTAAACCAATGTGGGGAAAAACTTCCTGAGGAAACTTTATTCTGCAGAATAAAAAGAAAGTTAAGACCCACTGGCAAAACAGCATTGAGAGCTAAGGGCTGGGCCTCCTTGGTCTCCTATCGAACCTTACCCACGGGTGACCAAAACTTTTAGGAAATGATTCATTCTTCTTGGTACTACAAAAATAGGTAAGATGCAGTTGTATTTTTTTTATTCAATGTCATCTGCAAATTTTATCAGTTTGTTAGCCATGTCTTCTTTCAAGTAGTTCATAAAGATGTTTTAAATTTTTTTAATTTTTTTAAATTTATTTTTATTAAAGATATTGAGTTTTACATTTTCCCCCCAATCTTGCTTCCCTCCCCCCTCCCCCCACAGAAAGCACTCTGTCAGTCTTTACTTTGTTTCCATGTTGTACATTGCTCCAGATTGGGTATGATGAGAGAGAAATCATATCCCTAAAGAGAAGAGACGTCTAAGAGGTAACAAGATCAGACAATAAGCTATCTTTTTTTTTTTTTTTTTCTAAATTAAAGGGAATAGTCCTTGCACTTTGTTCAAACTCCACAGCTCCTTATCTGGATACAGATAATACTCTCCTTTGCAGACAGCCCAGAATTGTTCCCAATTGTTACACTGATGGAATGAGCAAGTCCTTCAAGGTTGACCATCACTCCCATGTTGCTGTTAGGGTGTACAGTGTTTTTCTGGTTCTGCTCATCTCACTCAGCATCAGTTCATGCAAATCCCTCCAGGTTTTCCTGAAATCCCATCCCTCCTGGTTTCTAATAGAACAGTAGTGTTCCATGACATACATATACCACAGTTTGCTAAGCCATTCCCCAATTGAAGGACATTTACTGGATTTCCAATTCTTTGCCACCACAAACAGGGCTGCTATAAATATTTTTGTACAAGTAATGTTTTTATACCCTTTTTCCTCATCTCTTCAGGGTATAGACCCAATAGTGGTATTGCTGGGTCAAAGGGTATGCACATTTTTGTTGCCCTTTGGGCATAGTTCCAAATAGCTCTCCAGAAGGGTTGGATGAGTTCACAGCTCCAGCAACAGTGTAATAGTGTCCCAGATTTCCCACATCCCTTCCAACAATGATCATTATCCTTCCTGGTCATACTGGCCAATCTAAGAGGTGTGAGGTGGTACCTCAGAGAAGCTTTAATTTGCATTTCTCTAATAATTAATGATTTAGAACATTTTTTCATATGGCTATGGATTACTTTGATCTCCTCATCTGTAAATTGCCTTTGCATATCCTTTGACCATTTGTCAGTTGGGGAATGGCTTTTTATTTTAAAAATATGTCTCAGTTCTCTGTATATTTTAGAAATGAGTCCTTTCTCAGAATCATTAGTTGTAAAGATTGTTTCCGAATTTACTACATTTCTTTTGATCTTGGTTACATTGGTTTTATCTGTGCAAAAGCTTTTTAATTTAATATAATCGAAATCATCTAATTGGTTTTTGGTGATATTCTCCAACTCTTCCTTAGTCATAAACTGTTCCCCTTTCTATAGATCTGACAGGTAGACTAGTCCTTGATCTTCTAATTTGCTTATAGTATTGTTTTTTATGTCTATGTCCTGTATCCATTTGGATCTTATCTTGGTAAAGGGTGTGAGGTGTTGGTCTAATCTAAGTTTCTTCCATACTAACTTCCAATTTTCCCAGCAATTTTTATCAGAGGGAGTTTTTATCCCAATGGCCAGACTCTTTGGGTTTATCAAGCAGCAGATTACTATAATCATCTCCTGCTTTTACACCTAGTCTATTCCACTGATCCACCACTCTATTTTTTTTTTATTTATTTATTTTTTTTTTAGGTTTTTGCAAGGCAAATGGGGTTAAGTGGCTTGCCCAGGGCCACACAGCTAGGTAATTATTAAGTGTCTGAGACCGGATTTGAACCCAGGTACTCCTGACTCCAAGGCCGGTTCTCTATCCACTGCCCGTGCTTTATCCACTATGCCACCTAGCTGCCCCCACCACTCTATTTCTTTGCCAATACCAAAGAGTTTTCATGACTGATGCTTTATAATATAATTTTAGATCGGGTAGAGCTAAGCCACCTTCTTTTGCACTTTTTTTTCATTAAGCTCCTGGCAATTCTTGACTTTATTTCTCCATATGAATTTACTTACAATTTTTTGTAACTCGTTAAAAGTAATTTTTTGGAATTTTGATTGGTAGGGCACTAAACAGATAGTATAGTTTTGGTAGAATTGTCATTTTTATTATATTAGCTCTACCTATCCATGAGCAGTTGATATTTGCCCAGTTATTTAAATCTAATTTAATTTGTGTGAGAAGTGTTTTATAATTGTTTTCAAAAAGATTCTGAGTCTGTCTTGGCAAATAGAAAAGTTGAGGATTTATTCAATATTGAAATATTGTCTATCGTACCTTTTAGGAGGATAAAGTTTCCTTCCTTATCTCCTTTAACGCTATCTATTTTTGCTGCTGCTTTGTCTGAGATAGGGATTGCTACCCCTGCTTTTGTTACTTCAGCTGAAGCAAAATATATTTTGTTCCAACCTTTTACCTTTACTTTATATGTATCTCTCTGCTTCAGATGAGTTTCTTGTAAGCAGCATATTGTAGGATTCTGGTTTTTTATCCACTCTGCTATTTGCTTACGTTTTAAGGAAGAGTTCATCCCATTCACATTTAAGGTTATGATTACTAATTCTTTATTGCCCTCCATGCTATCTTCCCTCTGTTTGTATTTTCCCCCCCTTTCACCCCTTTTATTCATATTCCCCAGTCTTTTGTTTCTGAAAACCACCCCCTTCAGTGTGTTTGCCCTCCTATATCACACCCTGCCCTTTCTTTCCCCTTTCCCTTTTCCCGTTTTCCCTTCCCCTTCCCTTTTTCCATCTCCCCTCCCCTTTTCCCCTTTTAATACTTGAAAGGTTAGATGTTTTTATATGTTAACTGAGTATGTGTAGGTTGACTTTCAGCCAAGTCTGATGAGAAGAAGATTCAGGTGTTTCTCCTCTGCTCCCTTCTTCCCCACTATTACCATAGGTTTTTTGTACCTCTTAGTGTAATACGATTTACCTCATTCAATCCCCTCCCTCCTCCCGTTTCTTTCCTGTCCCCCTTTTTAGGGAGGTAGTGTTTTGGTTTTTTTTAGATCATTCTATCTAAGTCATAGAAATTCTGAGTGTCTGACTCTTCTAGTTCTGTATATTTTCTCGAATAGAGTCTAAATTCCTGAGAATTATTAGAGGCTTTCTCCCAAGTGGGGTTAAAGCCAGTTACATCCCATTAGATCGTAGTCTCATGGATAGGGCATGTGTCCATCATTTCTGGCAAGGTGCATTCTCTCTGTTAGAATTGCATTTATTGCATTTTTTTCTTTTTACTGCACCCCCCCTTTTTTTTTTTTACCTTTTCATGTGTCTCTTGAACCTCCTGTTTGATGTCCAAATTTTCTGTTTAGCTCTGCTCTTTCCATCAGAAATTTTTGGAATTCTTCCATTTCGTTAAATGTCCATCTTTTTCCCTGGAAGAGTAGGCTCAGCTTTGCAGGAAAGTAGATTCTTGGCTGCATTCCCAGCTCCCGTGGTCTTCGAAATATCTCGTTCCAGGCCCTTCGATCCCTTAATGTTGATGCAGTCAGGTCCTGTGTGAGCCTTACTGTGGCTCCTTGATATTTAAATTGTTTCTTTCTGGCTGCTTGCAGGATTTTCTCTTTTGTCTGATAGTTCTGCAGTTTGGCCACAGCATTCCTTGGTGTTTTCATTTTAGGATCTTTTTCTGGTGGGGATCGATGTACTCTTTCAATAACTACTTTGCCCTCCGATTCCATGATATCAGGGCAGTTTTCCATCACTAGATCCTGTAATATTAAGTCCAGGCTTTTTTTCCTCTTCGGTGTTTTCAGGAAGTCCTATAATTTTCAGCTTGCCCCTCCTCGATCCATTCTCAAGGTCAGTGGTTTTGTTGATGAGGTATTTTACATTTCCTTCTATTTTTTCTATATTTTTTTTTATTTTGTTTAACTGACTCTTGCTGTCTCTTGGAGTCATTAGTTTCTGTAGACTCCATTGTTTTTTGGGGGGGAGGAGTTTTCTTCATTAACCTTTTGCAGCTCCTTTTCCAATTGGTCAATTCTACTTTTGAAAGAGCTTTCCCTTTGACCAGTTGAGGTTTTGAGAGAATTAATTTATTTTTGCATTTGCTCATTTGAGGATCTGAGAGAATTGTTCTCATTTTGTAATTGTCCAATTGATGATCTGAGAGATTTATTCTCCTTTTGTGTTTGTCCAATTGTACTTTGTAAGGTTTTTGTTTTCTTGTTGCAAGGTATTAATTGTCTCTCCCAAATTTTTACGCTCCTTCCTTATTTCTTCGAGGAAGTCTTTCTATGCTGGAGACCAGATTGTATTCTCCTCAGAGGTTCCAGGTCTCTCTGAGTTGGGGTCTTTCCCTTCCAGGAATTTTTCTATGGATCCACCTTTCCGCTGACCCTTCTTCATTATGCTAAGACCTTGAGTTGGGTGGGGCTGGTTCCCCTGGCCTTGGGATCGCTGAAGGCTTTACTGAGTGCAGTTTCTCTGTCTGGCCAGTAGGAGGTGCTGGTTGCCCTCTCTGGAGTGTCTGTGACCTTGGCTGAGGCCTTCTCCCTTTGCCCGAAGGCAGGAGTTGGAGCTATTGAATTTTTTTGCCTTCAATCAATAGTGGGCTTTACCCTGGCCTGGCCTGAGGCAGAAGTAGTTTGCAATTGTTTGTTTTGGAGGAGGCCTCAGTGCAATGGAGGCGTGGGCTCAGAGTTTCTCAGACCTGAGGAGCCCAGGGATGGTGTCAGCAGCTCTCCTGCACCAGACCTCTCCCCGCGGCCCCTTCCCCAAGCTCCAGGGGGACAGCACCAACACCAGCGCCTCTGCTTCCCTGCAGACGCAAGTCCCTTTTGTCCAGCCCCACCGCTGATCCAGCAGGTCTGGCTCTCGGGCCCTCAGACTCCCGGTTCCAATTCAGCTGTTACTCTGGCTGATCCGGGTCTGATACTCACCCGCCCGAATTCTACCAAAGCTGCAGCGGGAGACAAATCCTGAGGTAGATGCTCTTTCTCCTGGCTTTTCTCTGGGTTCTGTGAGTCGGACTTCCTCTAAGAGGTTTGTTTCATGTGACAGATGGGGAAAGATCAGGAGACTCTAGAACTGTGCCTGTCTTCTCTCCGCCATCTTGGCCGGAAGTCAAGATGTTTTAAATTTGAAGGACCACAGCCAGCTTCCTGGGACACTCAACTAGAGACCTCCCTCCAGTCAGAACCCATTATTAACTATTTGTTTCTGGTCATTAAACTAGTCCAAAATCATCTAACTATACTACCTTTTTTTTCTCCCTTCAAATGGAGCACAACAAAAAAGGAAGTGTAAAATCTAGACACATTTTGTCTATAGCATCCTCTTGATTACTGTCATTTTTTGGTAAGATTTTATTTATTTTGAATTTTACAATTTTCCTCCTAATCTTGCTTCCCCCACCCCAACAGAAGGCAGTTTGTTAATCTTTACATTGTTTCCATGGTATGCATTGATCTAAGTTGAATGTAATATCATTCTTTTTAAATTTTCTTTTAAATTTAAGGCAACAATGTTAAGTGACTTGCCCAAGGTCACGCTGCTAGGCAGGTAAGTGTCTGAGGCTGGATTTGAACTCAGGTCTTCCTGACTCCAGGTCTGGTACTCTATCTTCGACTTACTTTTCTCTCCACTCCTTCAACCTTCAACCACATCCTGATGCTTCAGCTCTGATCTATGAGGTTCTTGAAGCCTTCTCTTGCTGGTAACCAGATCTGGACACAACTTGCCTTACTACTTACTATTACTTACAACTTGCCTTGTTAGTCCTTCCTCTCTGCACATTATTTTCATCTTAGCTCTTTGTAACCTTGTACTGTTTTCTGGGTCTTGGGGGGATCTGAAAGATGAGTTTTCAACTTACCTTGCTGAGAATGTGGTTTCCACTACACTTCCATGCCTTGTTCATATCCAACCCAACCTTTCTTCTGGTTCCTTTATGTATATTATGTTTTCCCATTAGAATGTAAACTCATTAAGAGCAAGAATTGCTTCCTTGCTTTTCTTTGTATCCATAGTGCTTAGTAGCCCACCTGGCCCAAAGTCAGGGCTTTTTCTGAAAATTAGACATTTAACAACCCTCATTGAGATTGACTCAATAATCAGTATCCTAATATTCATAGCTTGTCCATACTTGGTTATATGGGGCATCAAGGGCAACTAGGTTCTCACTTAATATTTCCTTACTTAATCTTGTGCTTCATTTTACTATTAACCATGTACTTTTTATAGTTAAGCAGTTTTATTTTCTCTCTCTATCCTGTTATCTTCATCTCATATCTCCTAGGTTAGGGATTCTAACCCTTCTTTGGTCCTCTTATAGCTTTAAAAATAAAAAGACTCCCTTTATTGTCCTTAGCATTTATTTCTAACCTCACTACTCTTATCATATCATGCTTTTTATTTGTTTTCCCCATTATTTCCCCATGCCTTCTATCTTGTGTATATATATATATGTATATATAGATATATAGATAGAATTCTAACCCTTCTTTGGTCCTCTTATAGCTTTAAAAATAAAAAGACTCCCTTTATTGTCCTTAGCATTTATTTCTAACCTCACTACTCTTATCATATCATGCTTTTTATTTGTTTTCCCCATTATTTCCCCATGCCTTCTATCTTGTGTATATATATACATATATATATGTATATATAGATATATAGATATATTTAAATCTAAAGCCAAATTTCCTTGGCAAATATTAATCCATTTAAATAGCTCTCTCTTTTCTGAGTCATTGTAATTGTTACTATCTGTTCTTCAGAATTTCATTTTTTAGAGCTTTCTATCTCCCTTTGGTGTGACTTCCCTTGTAGAATTTTAGACCAAGAATCCTAACCATTCTTTTTCCAAGATTTTGAAAACTCCTTTTCTAAAATTGAGGGAATATGAATATGACAAACTTTGCTTGACTTGCTTCTCCTTTTCTATCATGTATGCTGTGTTAGAGGAGTGACTTTTTCCAAAGGTTCCTATCCTGAACCAAAATTAAGTTCAGAATAACATTTTCTCATATTGCTTCTTCCACTTTTTGAAGGAAGAAATTTTATTCATTTTATTCATTCTCTTAATTTTGACAGAATTTCTGGAGATATCTGGATAATTGAAGTATCCTGTCACTGTTATACCTGGTTTTCATGCCAAGGTTTTCTTGATATAGTTCACATTTATTTTCTTCTTTCTTTCTTTTAGAAATTCCCCTGGAACACCTCATTTATTCCCTCCTTTCCTGTGGTCTATAGGATATTCCCACAATGTTATCACTTCTATTGGACCATAATATGCCTTTTTTTTTTTACTAAAGCCCAACAATTCTGACAAAAACCCAACCTATGTCCCTAAACCCTAAAGTTTCTTGCCCAAAATGTCACAATTCCCAACTATGCTTTCTGGGTTTCTTGTGGCAGCATCATTTGTTCTTTTTTTTCCCCAGAATGATTAAAATGGCTTTTATTAAGGCTGAGTAAATAAGTCTTTTATTAAGTCTTAGTAAAAGGACCTCTCTCTCAAGGGAAGAGAAGTGCCGAATCCCTGAAATACTAGGTCTTATAACCACATTTGTTCTTACATGAATACCAGACATGATTTTTCTTTAACTTGGAGTACTTATTTGTATTTCCAAGATCCTTTGCAGAAAGCCAGATGTCAGTAGGTTGCCATCATAATGTATTTCAGAATTTACACTGCCCTTTTACAGAATTGTGTACAACTTGGAGCTTTTGGATATCTTTACCCTGTTCCCTAGTTTACCCAATTATGTTGTTAATATTCTGTTTTTCTTTAAAGATAGAAATACAGGGATGTAACAATTATTCGTTTTTCAACACATACTTTCTATTCTTAAATCACCTTCCTTTCCTCTCTTCCTTTTTGATTCTCTTCTCCATCAGGAGGATATGACTTGTCATTCTCTTCTACTTTCTTTATTATTCCTCTCTTGGAATGTCAAGGAATACACATTTGGGACTGTGATGAAGGGTAAGGACAAGCATAGTAAAGCTTCTGAGAGACTCCCTATCGTTTGCCACTATATCAGGTTTAGGTAATCTTGGGTAGTTCACTATATTCTGCCACTGACAAACGGAAAGCATAGTAGTCGGTGAATTGGCTTTACTGCTGTTTTCTACTTCCTACTCCCATTTAATGGACTTGAAGATCTGAATTTCAGATATCAATCAATCAATCAATAAACATTTGTTAAGCACCTGTTATATGCCAGGCTAGTAAAAGTTATTTTCTCCCAATGGAAATAATTTTATATTGATTCTATTTCAATATTTGACTAGGCCAAGAATAAATCTTTTCAATTGATCTTTTAGGATGTCAAAATAATTTTATTACTGTTTCCTCCACTGGCCCTTTACAAATTCATCACTTCACTCTGCTCAAGAGGATTTCTTTAAGTATCTTTAAAACTAGTGACCTTAAGTATGCCTCTTTATACCATTTTTCTGGGAGAAAATTATGTTTCAAGGAAATTTTGTCATCCTCTTCTTAACTCAGTTAGCAGAAAGTAAATAGATTTTTTTCCCTATGTTGTTAAATTGAAAAAGCATATACTACATGATGAATCTGATCAATAAGTACAAAAATAACAAGTGCCATTAATCCTTTTCCTGAGCCAGGGTCCACAGTTCATTACCTACTTATAATTCCCCACATTAATCGGTCTTTATTCCTCCTATGCTGGCACACAGGTGAAAATTCAGTTTCTAGTGCTACCTATTCTCACTGAGAGTTCAATTGAAGTTCATAGGGTTTTATAAAGAGCCTTATTCCCATCATTATCCTTATCTTAACAGTAAAAAGACTAGAGACAGAATAGGGGCTGTATGACCGAAGAAGATGGTCATGTAGAAAGAGGAATTTACAATAATAATTTGGCTTAATGATTCAGTCACTGATATGCTTCCTCCTCCTCCTCCTCCCTAGTTATCGGGGAGTTCGAAGAACAGGAAGAGTCTCCAGGAACCTAGATTTGATTATTACAACTATGAACCTCCTGAGCTTGACATCAGCGATTGTGAACTTCCTCATGTCATTGAAATCTATGACTTCCCTCAGGAGTTTCGCACCGAAGACCTCCTACGTGTCTTCTGCAGCTATCAGTGAGTGTTCTCACATGTTTGGGGCTGGGAGTGGGGGAGCAGTAGGGCTTTTGGGGGTAAAGCCTTCTGCAAACATTTATGTTCAGTTTTCCCAAGAATGACCTCAGCTTTGAGTTAATTTATGTCTAAAGTTTAGATTTTTTTTTTTACTAATACTGTCATATAAAATAATTTTCAACAATTAATGACTTTTCAAACTCTTCCAAGCTCAAGATACTGATTAGTCTTTATAGACATCCTATGAATCAGATCATTTCTCATTCCAAGATCCAGTGTCCTTGACTTGCTTTCTTTACATTTACTCCTTTGAATGGTAAAATAGTTTCCAGTTGACATGTCTGAGCTCTTAAAGGAATTTCTTGTAGCATATCTGCTGCTTGCTCTATGTGTTTGGACTCTGCCTCTCCTGAATTTGCTTTAAATCTTTCTGACTGCTTCTATTTTGGCTTCCTCTCTTTCCCACTTCTCTCCCCCATTCCCTTCCACTTAGATGTAATCATGCAACTAAAGCAGCTAACAGATATTTGCTTAGTCTTAACTCCAGGAGCTGGAAACGTTATTCATTTTTGATATTTTAGCATACCATGTTCTTCTAAAAACTCTTTAACCATCTTAACTTGACACCATCATTTCTGACTATGTTTTGCTAAACCTTGTAAAGATTAATGTGGGGATAGAATACTCTAATGGTTTGGGACTGTGTCTAGTTAGGACCAACAAATTTTTCTTCCCACCAGATATTCTCAAATGTTGAGTTCAGTCTTTTTTCTAAATACCCTTGTAGGAAAGAATCTTATTGTTATATTTACAAAAATTCAAAAGGATCATCATGCTTCTCTTATCTTGTCACATTTAAATTTAATCCTATTTCCTTAAGGACATCCTTGAATTTTTTCTGTCTGATTTCTCAGAACTTTCTCCTACTTACTTTACCTACTTGTACCCTGCCAATTATTCACTTTGAATTGATTACTATATATTCACAGTTCTTAACTTTAACATTAAAATGCCAAATATTTTGCATCCAAGCAATTAACCAATATTTATTTAAAACCTATCTTTCAATAATACTCGCCTCTGTCATCTCTTCCCTAACATATGTTTTCTTCACTTTCTCTTTCTTTAATTTGGGAAGTATTTATTGAGTGCCTCTAATATACTTACTATTCATTTTGTTCTATGAGGGAGTCAAAAGAACTATAGTGATATAGTTTGACCCCTCAGGAAATTGATAGGCTTTTCCAGAAGATGAGACATCCAAACATAAAACAATGTGATTAAGTGCTATATTGTAGACAACTGCATATACTATGTACTACTCTGTAAAAGAGTTCTGATATAGAAGGTTTTATTAATACGATGTATATCTTCCATAAAGGTAAGGGAACACCTTGATAAGTGCTAATTACCAATTTTGCTAGCAGGTTAACTGTCAGAAAGAGAGACATGAGATTTCCTAGAAACATGGTAAAGTAAACAAGTCATTTTCAGTTATAGTTTGCAGGCAGACCAAGAGTTTAGTTGAGGAGAGGGAACATTTTCGACTTAGAGACAAGGAAATATTGAACAAAAGAAACTCTTGTCAGGTTACATAGAGGGGGAAAAAAGGTATGTTTTTCTGCCTAAGGTGATCACCAGCTACATCAGACTCATCATGAGGAAGTCTCCTAAAGAAGGTGAAAGGCTTGAAACTAGAAACTAGAAAGTTTTCTTAGATAAAATAAAATACATAATTCTGAAGCAAAATTATTCAAGGGCAAGAGGTCCACAATCATTGTTTAGAGTTGGTTAAATAAAAGATTGAGGCATTGAGGAAAAGAGAAGAAACATTTTCTGTGGGAACTTTACAATTGATGTGAGATTTTATCTTCAAAAAACAATTTGTCATATTCTGAAAAAGTACTATCCCATATTCCACAAAATACTAAGGAATATTCACAGGCACAGACCAAAGGCAGAAATCTATTACCATCAAGATGAAGAGAGATCTATTGATGATACTAGACTTGAAATATGTATTGTCTCAACATGTCTTATGACTATCTTCAAAAGATGACAGAGCTACCAGTAGAAGTATACACACACACACACACACACACACACACACACACACACACACACACACACACAAAGTAGAAATTGAGTTTGAGTTGGTTGGGAGTACTCTGTAATACTTAGGTGAATACTGTCTATAATCTCAGCTGCCTATGTACAGGTACAATAGACCCCTCCCTCTGCTTGAAGAATATGGTGATGGTTAGACATTAGAGAGCTACTCCCAGATCTTCCACAATTTAAAGAGCACACCCAGAAAATTCAACTCCTCATTTCCTATCTATCTATAGATGTCAGAATCTATAGAAATTCATCATTCTGTGAGATGAATTCAATTGTGCCTGGTCACCAAGACCACATCATATTCCCACTTGGTGTGTACCATCACCACTGTACAGATATAGACATTCCCATTTCAGCTGCTTCTTTTTAAATTAATTTTTTAAAATTATCTTCCCTTATCAGACCTTGAGCTCCTTATCAGCAGGGAGTATCTAATTCCTTTCTTTGTTTGCTCAACATCTAGTACGGTTCTTGCCACAAGGTAGATAGAGGCTTAATAAATATATATTGACTCTGACAACACAGTATCAGAGTGTTCTTGATTTGATGGGTTTCACTGAAACTTGGCATAAAATTTGTAACTAGAATATGACTTCATCAGAAATGCATGCAAAAGAAGATTTAATAGGAAGGAACCAGATATAACACCACATAAAGAAAGTATATATTTGTATTCAAGAACAAAGAGTAAAACCACAAAAGGATGTTTTCTGATATATAAAGAGAAAAAATTAGAAATGGTATATTGTTATAGGGGTGTGTATATATATATATATATATATATATATATATATATATATATACACACACATATAGCCCAGTCAGGTGGAAAATGTAGATGATACTTTTCTAAGACAGAGTATAAGACTGATATGGGAAGCAAAATTTAGTAATAATATGAATGGGAAGAGAATTTGACAATGCAAGCATCTGCTTGAAGTCTCATTCTTTTAAAAGCAGAACATCTGATAAATCTTTGACTAGCCTTGCTGTTTATTTTCTCACATGGCAGAAACAAGCAACAAAAGGAATTATTGTAGATGTTTTAGGATTAAAACTTCAGGAACTCACCAATTGTCTGATCTATTCCTCTACTTACCTCCATTTTACAGTGAAGAGCTTGAGGCCAGTGAATTGAAATGACTTGCTCAGCCTCATACAGGTAGTATGTATCAGGGTAAGATTTGAACCCAGGCTCTCTGACCCCAGAACCTGTCTTTTTTTTCCGCTCTACCAAATTCTCATGAACAAGAAAGAATTTGTTGAAGGGGAAATGGTAAGGGAAAGCAACCAGATCTTGAGATTCCTACTAGCAAGAGAAGGAATGCTAAATGGATGTGACACCACAGACAAAGACTCAAAAAAAGATATAGCTCTTGAAGCATAGGAAGGTCTTAAAAAACACATTGAAATCTGTCCAGGAATGAATGACAGGACATCCAGATAGACACCAGTGTGGCAGTATAGCACACTCTCTGAGTAGCTCACATTTTTAAAAGATGTGTCCAGAAGATGGAGGAAGGGGCATGCAACCCAGAATAAATACAAAAGAGTGACACAGCCTATGAGAAGAGTGTCCAAGAAGCTGCAGCCAAGGAAAAAAAGAGTAATTTTCAGATATGAGTGGAGAAGATTAAGATAAGGATAAAGTAGGCTCATGTGTTAGAGATATAGAAGTAGAATTCTAGGCAGAGTTATTTTATTCTTCTTTTCTACTCCCATTCTCTCCAACAAGGAAAATGGCATTCTTACTGATATCTAGAAATCATGTGAGGTGAAAAACTTTTGGAGCTCCTGGAGATATTGATCCTGGAAAGAAAGGAAGATTGGGGAGAGTGGATTAAGGGGTGGAACTAAAGAGATGAATGATCAATACACTGAAGACAAAACAACTTCTTCTCTGTTGTTAGAAAGGCTGGAAGTAGGACTAGTGGTTGAGCTTCTTGGGGTATAAGTGAAACCCTGTGGCTGAAAGTATTCAGAGATGATATGTCCCTCAATCAGGGATGTTTTAGAAAGAACAGCCTTGTGGGATGGGAGATTGGACTAGATAGCTGCTGCTGATCTCCTCTTTTATGTGGTTCTGTGATTAGTGTTTGGAAAAGGAACAGATCAGCAGGTGGAACCAGATTGTTTAAGTCAAGTCTTTGTGGAGGACATGGGATTGGAGTTGATCTTTAAGAATGATTACAGAAGAAGAAGAAGAAGAAGAGGGCTCTTCCTTATGAGAAAACAACTTGGGCATTGGTTCAGAGCCAGAACTGACCGTGATCTGAATCATTTCAGTGAGAAGTTTGGGAGATACATTTTTCTTGAGAAGGAATAAAATGAGAATGGATACATAGGAGGGATCCAGATTATTATGGTGAGTTAGACAATTAGACTGACGAGTTTTGACTTTGCCCTATAGGCGTTGGCAACCAACTTGCATTTTTGCATAAATAATTTTGAATAGTATCAGAGCTGTAGATGCTATAGTTCAGGAGAGGTAGCAGCTTGGTTGTGGCAGTAATTCTTTTGCAGATGTTGGGTGAGCTAAAATCCCTTCCAATTTTGAGATCCTTTATGTAGGTAAGTAAAAGAATAGAGAAAAGACTTGAGACAGAAAAACAGTAGATTGTTGGGAGTGATACAGGAATTAAATAATAAGAACCAATTACTCAGCATTGATAATGGAAGAGATTGGTTGGATACAAAGAGCTTCTTGAAGGAAGAATAGACAAGATGTAGTAAATGAATAGGATCAATGAGATGAAGGAAGGATGGATTTAATTTATCATCTCTATGCAGATGACATACAGATCTGTACTCCCTGCCAAAGTGGTTTTTCTAAAGCATAGATCTGAACATACTCCGCCACCACCTCCTCCCTCTTTCTCAGGGGCTCCCTATTATCTACAGAATAAAATATAAATTGGTCCATTTGGCATTAAAGTTCTTCATAATCTCTCACTCTTCCTCCCTTTCTTTCTAATCTTAGGACACTTTAGTCCCTTCTACAAACTCTATAATCCAGCTTCAGAGGTTGACTTACATTCCTTGAATGTGACTCTCCAAATTGTCTTCTTCGTGGTGTAACTTCCCTGCTGCCTTCTGCCGGAGACCTTTCCCACTCCCTTCCACTGCTAGACTATTCCCTTCTCAGATTACCTTCCCTTTCTCCTGTGCTTGTTTTCTATCTTGTATGACTCCCCTCCTTAGAATAGAAGCTCCTAGAGGACAGGGGCATCATGTTTACATGCCTGTTCATCACTCCATTAGCTAGCCCTAGTCCCTTACTGAACTCTGATACTTTCTCACCAGCTGCCTGTGCGCGTTCCTTTGTCATTGTTGTTTTTATTTTGAAATCAACAGGCACCCAATTAAATGGACATTTTTTTATAGATGTAAAACAGAAGAAAAGGATTCTCCACTATGCTTGCAGATGTCTGTTAGGGGCAACTTGTTTTTCTTCCAAAATAAATATTAAGTTCAGCCTGTAGCTCTCAAAGGGATCTGGCTTGATTCTGCTTCTTAATGGGTTTCCTTGTGTTCTCTGCATTTTAACAGAAGAGGCTTCCTTTACCCACTTGTCTTTGTTTGGTTCCTCTCCTATCCATATCCACCTTGACTTCCCATCCCAGTAGTAGAAAAAGAAAGTGACTGTATTAAGTCGTTCAGTCCGTAAACATTTAGTAAATGTCTCCTGTGTGTTTGGCACTGTGCTAAATGCTGCAAAAGACAGTCCCTGTCCTCCAGGAACCCACATTCTAAGGGAGGGTTCAGCTAACCAGCAGGCTGATTCCAGGGCAAATAAGGAATAGATAAGAGAGCAGACCCTGATCCAAGAGGGGCTAGGGAAGACTTCCTGTACTGGGAGTGGGTGGAGGAGGAGGGGGAAGGTTCCAGGGATGGGAGAGGATCAGAGCCAAGAGATGGACAAATTCTCACATTGATCATATATGAAAATATATGTCTTATTCTGCATCTTGAGCTTTAGAACATTTCAAGCTTTAATTTCAAACCAGAATGTTCGAAACAGAACTTAATATCTTTTCCTCCCAACTCATTCTTCTCCCTGATTCTCTGTTATTGTCAAGGACCCTGTCATCCTTCCACTTACTCAGTTCACAACCTCATAATTATCTTTGACTACTCAGTTCTCCCTTACCCCATACATCTAATCAGTTGTTTGTATTTCCAAAATATCTTACATTCATCCCCTTCTCCCTCCCATACAGCTTTCATTTTAGTTTAGTCCTTCATAATCTCTTGTCCGAATATTGTAATGCCTACTAATTTGTCTCCCTGACTCTAGTCTCTCCCCACTCCTCCACACAGCTTGCCAGAGTGATTTTCCTAAAGCATAAGTCTG
This sequence comes from Macrotis lagotis, assembly GCF_037893015.1. Taxonomy (NCBI): domain Eukaryota; kingdom Metazoa; phylum Chordata; class Mammalia; order Peramelemorphia; family Peramelidae; genus Macrotis; species Macrotis lagotis. The sequence goes on along the minus strand of NC_133661.1, from coordinate 76,727,002 downwards.
ACTCTGTCACTCTCCCATTCAGGAAACTCTAGAGGTTTCCTATTACCTCTAGATCAAATGTAAAATCCTCTGTTTGGAATTTAAAGGCCTTACAACCTAATGACGCCAACATTTAGACATCCTGTGGTCCTAACAAACCAATCTTCTTAACTATTCTTCATCCACAACCTTCCAGTTGCTATTTCTATGCTTGAAGAATAGAGCTGATGAGGTCTCTATTTTAAATCTAACAACTTGAGAATGGATCTGCACTCCAAAGCAGAAAGTAGCAGTTGTGCTCCCCAGCTTGGGAACTGAACCCACTCTTGTATAACCCTAGAGTCAGTGAATCCTGGCTATGGATGGGTCAGAGGGAATCTGAGAGAACATGTCAGGACTCTCACTGTGCTCCAGATTGAAGGGGCTGCTCAGAATTTAGTTTTATTCATTAGCACCCAAGTCTAAAAATTCACCAGTGTGGACTGTGATGAAATATATATACATGATGTCCAAGCCAATCTGATTTGTATTAATTGTAGGGTATATAGTATCTTACTTTGCTGAGCTACAGTTTGAGAGCCATGATTCTTGTTTGAAAATATTAATTTAAATATTCATGATTTTATATATTGAATTCATGAGATCCTAATTCTGAACATGTAAAATAGATCAAGGAGTCTAAAGTATGTTGTAATTTTTTTTCACCCTGGTATTAAAGGTACATTGCTTATAAAATACATAATAGATTTTAAAACCAATTTATTCCTCTCCCAAAAGAGAAATCTTCCAAGTTCTTGTTAGTGAATGAGCATATGTTTACAGCTGTTGCACAAATACTTTTATTGTAATGTTTAAGGGTAAAAACATTTATCATTTGTTTTCTAGATTTTACCCGAGAAAGACAATAGGCTCTTCTCATCATTTTCAAAGATGCATTTCAGACTATGGCACAAGAGCTTCCAGAAGTTATAAAAATTAATTTTTTCATCGCACAAATCTTCTTGGATAGATAGCTATCATATTATTGAAGATTTCCAGAGAAAGACCTTTTCCAATTTCTGTAGTAACTTGATATTCTTAATCACTTTTATAGCAAGAAAATTTTTTCTTCTAATTAACCTAAATCACTTTAATTTCCTTTTATCTGTTTTTTCCTCAAAGCTGTCTTTTCCTGGCTGAATGTCCTGGTAATCGGGTGCAGGCAATGCCTAGAGTCTCCTTTCTTTCCTCTTTAGTGTGCTTTTTCAAGTTAATATATAATCACCTTTTTGAGAAATTAGGGGAGCAGATGCCACACTTAGCACTATAGAATCCTAGAGTTGGAGCTTTGAGAGACCATAGGAAACATTTACTTCAATACTCTTGTTTTATTGGTGAGAAAATGGACACCCCCAAAGAATGACTTACTCAAAAGCAAACAACTAGTTAGTGGCAGAACTGAGACTGGAGCCTGGACCTTGGGGGTCATAGGATCTATTGTAGTTTCTCCTTTCACAACATCGCTTTCTCATTCCTAGATCTCTACTCCCATCCATTACCAGGCTCTTGAATCACCCCAACTGTTAGAATAACCTCATTATAAGAACAGCTAGGTGATGCAGTGGATAGAGCACTGGCCCTGGAGTCAAGGGGATCCGAGTTCAAATCCAGTCTCAGACACTTAATAAATTACCTATGTGACCTTAGGCAAGTCACTTAACCCTGTTGCTTTGCAAACCTCCTCCCCACCAAAGCCTTGCTATGAATTGGCTTGCCTCTTAATTGAACTTCTTGCCTCTAATCTCCACCTCCTCCAGCCCATTCTCCATATACCTGCCAAAGTACAGTCTCCCCATATCACCCTGCTCAGTAAACCCAAGTAGCTCCCTGATCCTCAAGGATAAAATATGGTGGCACAGTGGAAAAAGGATTGGGCCAGCTGCAGGGTCTTTTCACAGGGTCTGTTCTTTCCACACTAACATGTAGATCTGGAGTCCTTCCCCCACCCCACCCCCCAAGACTGGCAGCTCCTTGAAGGCAGAGGTGGTTGGACAGCTAAGGTCTAGGATGGTGTCTGACACCCAACAGGAGTTTGACCCTATTGATTGATTGAACCGGATACCAAAGTAGGCAGCCTGTTAATTCTGCTAAATGGCTGGTTTTCCACTGTTTTGTCTTCTAATCTGCTCTGGCATCCAGTTTAGATTTTATTTCTCTTTGTCATCATTCCTCTGTCTTCTTCATCATAGCTTCTACTGTGATGGTACAGAAGAAAAAAACAAAAGACGTCTTCTTGCTTTTTACCTTTTTTTTCCTGTGAACTCCATCTTACTGTATAATCTTTCTCTGCCCTTGAGCCTACATTTGCATTAAATCCAAATGACCTTCCCAGTTTACCTTATCCCTTCTAGTACTCCTCCCCCCTCCTCTCTACCTGCTTCCCAGCTCTCTCTTGTCCCCTGCCCACAAGAACACCTCTTCCAAACAATGCATTTAATACATTCCTTCCCCAGGGACTTGTGAGGATTAATTAGTTGATGTCTGTAAAGTACTTGGGAACATAAAATACTCCCGGGTAGTGCTCTGTGATGACATTATTGCTTTTAAAATTCAGCTACAGCTTCTGTTCTCCAAGCTGGTTTTTTTTTTTTTCCTGTATGTCATTATCCACTTTTGACTTTCTGTGATAGTGGGTCTGTTTCTTTTCCTTCTTTTCTCAGGATGAGACTTTATAGGAACTTAATAAATGTTTATCAAATGAATAAAACTGTATTCTTCTTAACGAATAAAATATTTGCTTTCTTGTGTTGCAGAAAAAAAGGATTTGATATTAAATGGGTGGATGACACGCATGCTCTTGGAGTCTTCTCCAGTCCAATTACAGGTATTTCTTTTATCTCTCCTTAGTCTCCTATCAGTCAAAGGACCCAGACTTGTTTAGAGGAGACATTAGATCCTTCAGGTATTTGAAGAGCTTGTTCACACTGACCCTAGAGGGTAAAATTTCTAAAAGGCAAACTTCAGCTTGATGTTAAGAAGAACTTTCTCAGGATTAGAGCTGCTGAAGGTCAGTGGATTATGTCCAGCGTCTCTAGGAAGGGACCAGAGAGGGCTGTCTTCAGTATAATAGGTTAAATCTGATGGCCCTGGGGTCCCTTCGAACTCTGAAATTCTGATTCCTTTTCTTTCCTGCCCTTCTTTTCCTCCTAGAATAGGACTGCCATTATCTGGTCTAATGCAGGTTGGAATTTCTCTTCAGATAATAAGGGCTCTGGGACAACTTCAGGTTTTTTTTAAAGTGGTATCTTGGCACTTTGATCTACAGAGGATGATGATACAGGGAGAGGAATCCGCCATTTGAAGGATTAGTTCTGGATTTGATGGGCAGTATTACACTGACTTACTAATACCTGGAGGAGGAGGTATTTCCACTGTACTTTTGATGTTATTTCATCACCATAAGAAATAATGACATCATAAATCTGAACACAACTCCTACCCCCTACACTATCCCTCCAGAAGCACCAGAAGTCATTGAATTGTACTGAGAAAAGACCCCTTGAAAGTGTGGCAGTGCACACTTTAGTCATCACTTACCTTCATGTATGTCTGCAGCCCCATGAGGGAACTGAAAGGAAGTGAGCTTTTTAGATGTTCACCTCCCCCTGTGAACTCCACCTCCCTCCCCCCATCAGTCCCTGGAGCCAGGACCTGCTGGCTGCATATCCTGAGGCCCTGCTGGAGCTTCTGCCACACAAGAAGATTCAAGAAATGCTAGTTGAACAAGTGAAGAAGTGGTGGACTCTATTCCTTCCCTAAAATTTTTTTTTATCTCAAATAAGTTCCTTCTGAGAACCAGCTACAGATTTTTCTTTGCTTCATTGCATTCCATCTATTCTTAACGTGTTAATGTCACAATTCTCTGCAGCTCGTGATGCCCTGAACACTAAGCACATGATGGTGAAGATTCGGCCACTGTCTCAGGCCACCAGAGCCGCCAAAGCCAAAGCCAGAGCTTGTGCTGGTGAGTTGGGGCGCTCCTTGGGCCCTGGTTGGCCCCAATGCCTGAGCTGTGGGGCCCCTGTCTGGTCCGGAAATCCAGGGGGCACTGAAGGCCGTGGGTGGGTTGGGCCGCCACCGCAGGCCCATTCTGTGTCTGAGCACCGCGAGGCCTGGGTCTGGATGAGCCCGACCTGCTTAATGGAGTCACTGCTTAAAGTTGTGTTATTGTCGATGGATGATGGAGCCGAGTTGTGCTTCACAATGGTAATTTCCTGTGATGCTCATCTAACACTGGTATTAATTACTGCTGATGCAGCCCTTGTTAGTCTATTTGGGATGTTAATGACTGTGTTAAATCACTGAGGACTGAGCTGCTCCCTGCTTTGCTTCCTCCCCCTCCCTGCCTCCTCCTTAGAGTTTCTCCAGCCGGCCAAGGCCCGTCCAGAGACTTCGGCTGCCCTGGCCCGAAGGCTGGTCATCAGTGCCCTTGGGGTGCGGAGTCCGCGGACCAAAGCAGAACGGGATGCTGAGCTCAAGAAGCTGCAGGAAGCCCGTGGTGAGTGGAAGCCAGGAATCCTTCCCTGACTCTTTTGAAGAACTTTCCTTGAACCTCCCTTGAAGGCCAGTGAAGAGAGACAATAACCTGTTTCATTTTGCTATTTCCTTCCCTTTGAAAGCTCTCAGGGATAATGAGATGGTTCTTGTGCTGATATTTGGGAGGAAAAACATTCTAAAATCTGTTGCTAGTTTTATACCTAGCCAGATATTCTAATCAGTGTTCCTTGCAATGTTTTTCATGAGATATGTATCAACCCTCTAGATAACATCTAGGATGCTTTGTAAAGCATGTCTTCCCCAACCTCTAGCAAGGACTTTCTTATGAAATGCATTTCCAGTTGAAATCCTGTTTCTAACATGAGAGGAAATTTGCTATTTTCTCAGCATATTCATTACATCACAGTGTTCTATATTTCAGACAGATCTGATCTTATCAATACTTAGGTAATGCCAGCAATTCTGTTAACAACTAGAGAGAATCATTTTTTTTTCCCCCAGTCTAAGACAGTCCTGAACATTTCCAGTATGACATGATCTGAAGTCCCTGTTTTCTAATTATTTACTGGTAGCTAGAGTTCTAGGAAAATGTTTCTAGCCCATAGGTAGATTTTTTTTTTCCCTTTTCCCCACAGTTGGGAGCTGAAGTTAATCTGTTTCTTTCCCTTTATTGGCTGTTGACTTCTTCGTAAAGGCTTGGACTTCTGGCTTGGCTCCTAAGTACTTTTTATCAACATTTAAGGTTTGGACAGTCTCATTGCCCCAGCTTACGATCTGGGGAATCTGTGAAGGCAATTTATTCTGAGAATTCCACTTACCAGAAAGTAACTTCATTTTTCCATTAAATGAATTGAAGTTTCCAAGCCCTTGTTTATTGCTGGTCTAACAAGGCCATTAATACTTCCTGTCCACTCTGCTCTGGTGATAGCCTCCAGCTTGTGGCCTCTCAGCTGCACTGACCAGATAACCAGTGACAGAGTGTGTCACGGTGGGTGCTGAAGTTTTAGAGCTGGACTCAAACAGTTTTTGAAACCTTAATGATTACAATGACTTCTCCACTGTGCTCCATTACTGAAGGCCCCTCGGAGGCTCTCAAGGCAGGAGAGAGAGGTTTCCCGTTGTTTTTGAGGAGGCAGGAGCTAAAGGGCTATGTGAAGACCACTCGGAGGTTAACCCTTGACTTACAAGTGGAATGTAACCCTCCCTTTTGGTGCTCCTCACTTCTGAACAGACAGTATTAGGAGGAGAACCCCCATGTCAGGGCCCAACTATGCAGAATATATAGAGATGATGTGGATATCGGGACTGTGGCTTCTCTGTGCTGGAAGAGAGGGAGGCAATTGTCTGAGCCAGGCCCTGGGTTAAAGGGTTTTACAGATATTATCTCATTTGATCTTCACAATAGCCCTGAGAGAGGCAGAGTTAAAGAATCTGTAGCAGATGTGGGTTCAACAGTGAAGAAGTATCTGAGGCCAGACCAGAATTCAAGGCTTCCTGACTCCAGGCCCAGAAAGGCCATTATCTTAGTGTGGTGACCTATTGGGGCAAGTTTGTTGTTTCTGGTGGGACTGATGGTCTAAAGATCCATCTTCATAGACTCTTTCTTCCTTATTTTCCAGAGATCTTCCTAATCTTTGTATTTGAAAACAGGATTTGTGCAGAAGGCTTTCATGTTGTAGTAAAACCTTCTCTTTTACTAGGTCTGTTCCAGATTAAGTGGATGCTATTGTGTTTCTGTGGAGCCCCAAAATGTCCACTTTCGGGCAGCTAGGTGGCGCAGTGGATAAAGCACCAGCCCTGGAGTCAGGAGTACCTGGGTTCAAATCCGGTCTCAGACACTTAATAATTACCCAGCTGTGTGGCCTTGGGCAAGCCACTTAACCCCATTTGCCTTGCAGAAAAAAAAAAATGTCCACTTTCAACATCTGAATTCGGATGAGAGAAAACTCTAGAAGAAATGGAAACCCACACAGCACTATTTCCATCACTTTTTATCCACGATACTTTATATTTCAAAACATTGATCAAATCCTACCACTGTCAGGAAGCCCCCCCCATTCATGGGTTAAAAAAATATATATATCTCCCTGAGGTATCTTAGACAAGTAGTTTCTCTTTTCATCGCTGCCCTGCAAGATTAAAGTTAAAAATACAAAACCATAAAAATCCTATCATCAAGCCAGGTTGGATGAGACCTTGAGGCCACATCATACTTAAACCTTCCCTGGAAAATGATAATCAATTCTGTTGTTGAAAGACTCCAGAGGAAGAAATTCCACAACCTTTGGTAACCTCTTTCAGTTTCTAACAGCTTCCCTTGCCAGGAATTCTTAAGCCTAAATTTGTTGTTGTTCTTATTAACCCCTTTTTCTAGTTCTCTCTTTGTGAAAGTAGAGTATCCTTACAAAAAAGACTTAGGAATGGACACTGATCTGAGTTAGTAGTTGGAAAATCTGTGTTCTGGTCTAGCTCTACCATAAGAAAGTCCTCATTCTCCAGTTCCTAGTTCTGTAAAATGGACATAAGGATACTTGACCTCCCTCCCTGAGGGAGTTTTTGAGAAGATAAAAATGAGATAGTATATGAATTGTAGAGGAGAGTAGACCTCAGTTTTCTCTTCTTAAAATGATCAGGTTGAATTAGGTGATTCTGCAACTAAGGAATTCTATTCAGATGCTCTTGTGATTGTTACTGGGGTAACATTATAACAGTATTGGCATTATTGTTCCTAAAAGCATCATGTCCTTATCCCTTAGCCTTCTCTAGAACTACTTGATCCCTTTGTCTTCCTCCTGAGCCTTATTTAATCATCATCGTGTCTGACTTCTTATCTCCTTTTAAAATTTTCTCCATCCTTTTAGTGTAGAACCTGGACAGCACAAGAACCTGTCCTGTTCATGGATTTGTGGTTTTGCATGCTCAGTGTTCTCTTGTGAAGCCATGAGGGAAAACTTGACTTTGAAAGCCCTGGGGAACTGACCCTATTCACCTTAGACAACATCCCCTCTCACACCAGTTTGTGATACCTGCCTCAATTTGAGTGCCCACTTTCTTCCCAAGTTTTCAGTAATTCTAGTTTACACTCCCCTTGGTTCTGCTATTGCGGCTGAGGTTGTAGACTGGAAGAGAGAATAAAAAGTCAGCCCTCATTACCCAGTCTACCAAATTAAATCATTAGTAATTTTAAAAGCAAGACATTTTCATAACTGACTCTGGAGGTGCTAATGATAGAATTTTCTTAGAGAATTTCTGAGGTGGAAGGAACCTGAGGCCCCTGAGTCCAGTCCATACCCACTGAGACTCTCTGGGTTCAGATCCAGTCTCTGAGATTCTGACCTCTGTGACCATCAACATATCACCTCCCCTCTCCCAACCTCTGTCTTCAGCTATCAAAGGAGGCCTCTGGGGGCCCTACCAGCTCCAGAACACTACTCCGTTGAACTTTCTGTATGCATAACAAATGGTCATTCACTTTTGACTTGAAGATCTCCAGTGATGGAGTCAACCCACTACCTCATGAGGAACTCCTTCCATTTTTGGACAGCTTAGGAAATTACTCTCACTTGCCACTTAAAATAGTTTTCTTTACTTTTATGAACTTCATAAACATCAACAGTGCAAACGTATTAAAATGTACACACATTTATAAGGATTGTACATAAAATGAAATTTTTAGTTTGTATTGAAAATTGTATATTAAACCTGACACGATAGTAAAAATATGACCTTAATTGTTTGTGTTCCCTTCTGAACTTATTTTTATTATTTATCTAGTATTCTGGCAAAAGCTGAAAAATGTTGTTTCAACTAGAAAATAATGCATTTAATAGTTGAAAGACTTTTGTTTTTTAATCTCAAATTAATACTAGTTTAATGAATTCCCCATGATCTTCCTTCTTGTAAATATTTATTAAGTCACTAAGAGTTTCCACATTCCTAAGTGTTATTAGGAATTCAGAAATATCATTCATAACTCCTGCCTTAATGAAGCTTACAGTCCATTTGGGATGACAATTCAATTCATTTTTATAAACGACTGTACAAGATGGTAGGAAAGAAGCAAAATTAGATAGGCCCTCCCTTTGGGGGGGCTCATGGAACTCCCAGCCTAATACATAATAAATAGATTAGAATAATCTAAAAGGTCAAGTCAGAAGGGAACAATGGCTCCTGTCTTGGACATGTCAGCATTCCTGTTGATGCATCCCATTGTTGAACTGTTTTCAAATCATACAACTGCATTTGTATCACTTAGAAAATGTTCTTGGGGCAGGGGGAAGCAAGATTAGGTGAAAAATTGTAAAACTCAAAATAAATAAAATCTTTCTAAAAAAAAGATACCTTTAACAGAAATGCTGGCTATATTGGAGGATGAGAGAATAAAGTCTTAACAAGCCCTGCTTTCAAAAAAAAAATTTTTTTTTTTACTTGTTCCCTGAGTGTATTTCCAATTTAGATTACTCCTTATATAATTTTTGCTATCACCAGCACATTCACTCTATGTCCTGCCCCCCCCTTCAGGGTCATTAATAACTTTAATGAACATTTCATTCCTTCTGGCATGCAGCCATAAAGTGCTTACCTCATCACAACCCTGAGCCTCTGTCATGGAATTCTCATGCCCATTTCCAGAAAGTGAAACTGAGAACTAGAGGTACAGTGATTTGCCCAGGGTCACAGAGCTAATGGGTGATAGGGCCAGGACATAAATCTAGGCCTTCTGACTTCTCCAATCCCCCTCTCTTTCCACTGAAACAGTGATGAAAATGTTTAATAACCCTAGCCTAGAATACCTGTTGAATACCATTTAGTTCCTCAGATTGATAATACTAACCCATAGATTATCATCCTTTAAGTATGACCTTTCATGGCAGTGTATCTCCCCACCTCTAGGGTAACTGTTCTCTAAGTTGAACTGTATTTTCTCAGTATATTGATAAATATCTAAATGCTTGCTAAATCAAGAATCTAAAGTCTTACCAAAATCAAGATAGGCCACATTTTTCATTTCCTTTGATTTAGGATATCAGATTAGTATAGTTGGACTTGTTCTTTAGAAAACCATGCTCATTATTATTCTGTTGGTGTTTGTGAATTGATTTTGTGATGATTTTTTTCATTATTTCCCAGGTGTAGAAGTAAATCATACAGGTCGTATCCCCTTTCTCTTTTTAAAATGAAAACACTGGCCCATTTCCAATCTTTCACACCCCAAGTCTGAGAAATGGAAGCTAGTGACCCTTTGGTGACTGTAGTCCCAATTCATTTAAAACCAGGAAATGTATAAATCATTAGACCCTGTTTATTTTTTTTTATTTTGTAGATTTTTTTCAAGGCAATGGGGTTAAGTGGCTTGCCCAAGGCCACACCGCTGGGTAATTATTAAGTTTCTGAGGTCAGATTTGAACCCAGGTACTCCTGACTCCAAGGCCGGTGCTCTATTCACTGCACCACCTAGCCACCGCCCCCCTCCCCCCGTTTATTTGAATGTATTGAGGTGCTGTCATACTCTGGTACAGTTCTCTGTTCTTTCTTCCTCTCCTCATCTGTATTTCACTTATCCCTGTTCTTAGCTTCTGCATCACTTATAAATCAACTTAGAGCTTTGCAAAAACAGGCAAAACAACCCCCTACCTCCTATTAGTGTTTTCTATTATCTTGGGTTGGATAAAGGGACAGCATTTGTCTTAACTTTCCTGTTTGTGTTTCCAGATTGTATTTTAAGTGGCAGTGAGGCCTAAGGGGAAGAGCACTCTGCTGAGAGTGGATCCCAGGGTGGACTTTGGAAGTCCCTCCTTGGGCCTCCTTTCCTTGTTTATAGAGCAAGGTGGCATGAACATCTTTTCCTCAGCTCAGATATTCTCTTATTTTAGGCCTATTTGAGCAGTTCAGAATGGATTTACTGTTGTTTTCTCCCCCTCGCTAATGGTGGAGGGTTTGGCATTTAAGCTTTTTTTTTTTTTTGCAACTATTTGTACAACCTCCTAGTTTCCCCTCATATTTCCCATGTTTTTAGTATCCTCTTAAAATTGGTATAGACACTGGATTAAGAATCCCTTGACCTACAGTCTTTTATAATTTCCTTGGCTTAATTGAAAAGCTTGGTTTGTGAAAATTCACTTTTTTGTTATTTTTCAGGAGTCCCATTTATTTTTCTTGGATTCTACAATCATTTTCAGTTTCTGGGTGCTTTCTCTGAAGGTTCCTCCATCTTCAATTACTTAAACTCCTCTCTGTTGGAGAACTGGAGAGTTCCTCAGTTTCCTAAACAAACCATTCTACCTGGATGCTGTATCTCTGGCTGCTCCAGTCTGCTCTAGAGCCAGATCATAACCTCAGTGTTATTCCCCTGGTCGTCATTTTATCACAGAAAATCCAGGGTCCTAATGAAGCAGCTTTGAGGAGGTAGTAATCAGCTGCTATAGTCAGCGCAGGCCACAAGGTGGAGCCCAAATTGCAGTGAAGTCCTTTCCCGGTTCTGGCCACCTGCTAGTCTACTCTGCAGCCCAGCAGAGCTTCTGCCCCTCAAGTCTAGCCAAAGAGTTAAAGGCAGGATATCTCATTTCTCTGCATAGGTGTAATTTTGAAAGTATTTTTATTTATGCAGACTCCTTGATCCTCCTCCTCTTGTAAAATCCCTTATGGATATTAGCATATTTAATCCTTTCAGATGGCAGATCATTGGGAAGGTTTATTTTATAAAGTTTGAAAATGTCATTTCATTGGGGGAAGGAAACTCAATCACTGCAGGTGGGCAACTTCTAGTCTTAAAGAGAATCCCTGAGAAGTTAGAGTCACACAACAAGTTTGTGTTAGAAGAAGGACCCAAACTCAGATCTTCTTGTCTCCAGGACTGACTCTCTCTTCACTGTGCTATGCTGCCTTTCAAATTTGAATTTAAAAAAAAAAAAGAAAATTAAGCCCCAAAACTGACCTGCAAATTGCATTTTCAGGGGTCTTAAAAGTAACATCAATTCTTCACCATTTTTTGTGGTTGTTATCATTTATTGGATCTACATTCTGCCATCATCAACCCCCAAAATCCCCCATCAGGAATCTGAGAACACTAAATTTATGAAATATTTTGCATTAAAGCTGTATTTAGAAGGTATAATCTATTCCAGTGCTACCTTTCCATTGGAGTTTAGAACTAGAGGATTAATAATAAATATTTAAGCACTTTCTTCACATCTAGCCCTGATTCTTGTTCCTCTTGAGAATACATGAGAGATGAAAAACAAACTATGGACAGTCCCAATGATGGATAGTCTAAGGGAAAAAATACAGTTGAAAAATAGAGTTAGGGGCAAGAGGAACCAAACAAGTTCTGAAATCTATTTTTTTCCACTATCAGTACTAAACACATATGCACCAAATGGTTATAGCATCCAGAGGCTAAAGAAATTAAATGAGTTACAGGAAGAAATAGTAAAAGTACGCTAGTAGAGAATCTCAACATTCCCCTCTCAGAACTAGATAAATCTAACCAATATTAAACAAGAAGAAGTTAAGGAAGTGAATAGAATTTTAGTGAAGTTAGATATGATAGATTTCTTGAAAAAGAAGAATGGAGATAGAAAAGGTTATACTTTTTTCTGAGTGGTACATGATATATCTATATAAGAATTGACTCTAAATTGGGTCATGAAAATCTCACTATCAAATGAGAGAGGTAGAAATATTAAATGTGTCTTTTTTGTATCATTACGCAATAAGAACTGCATTCATAGAAAGGAAGATTAAAAATTAATTGGAATAAGTGGATCAAAGAATAAGTCATAGAAATAATTTCATTAAAGAGAATAATAACATGAGACAACATTCCAGAATTTGTCAGTTACGGTCAAAGCAGTACTCAAGAGAAAATTTATATTTCTAAAATAAGTAAAATAGAGAAAGAGCTAGAATAGAAAACTAGAAGAACAAATTTAAAATCCCCAATTAAACACCAAATTGGAAATCATGAAAATCAAAGGAGAGATTAATAAAAGTGAAAGTCTCAAAATCATTGAACCAACAAATAAAACTTGGAGCTAGTTTTATGAAATAAAGCTTTTTCTCCTCTCTTTAGCTTTCCCTTGTTTCTCTCGAATATGATGGTTTCTTATTGGTGTTAAGGAGGCATTAGTTAATGAAAATGAAGTCAGGAAAAACCAGTTATTCCACTGGTCTTGGTTGAAATTTCCCTGAAAACTTGGAGTAAGGGAAAGTCAATCAGTTGGTGTTCTGTGGAGCTAATTTTAATATTGCCTATCTTTATAGAAAGAAAACGATTGGAGGCCAAGCAACGGGAAGACATCTGGGAAGGCCGGGACCAGGCTACTGTCTGAACATCCCCCAAGAAAGGGATAATTCCACAAATTCAGAAGGCACCAGGCTAGAAGACCCTTTCTGCATTTCCTTTGTGTGAGAGAAAGACAGAGACCATGGGTTCAGAGAGCAAGGCAACTTCTCTGCCTTGGTAGCTTGGCTTTCTAAACCTTGAAGGAACCATTTGGAATCACTCATGCAGAAAATAGGAGGAAGCAGCATTCATCAAGTTAGGAAGAAACTTGGAAGCCAAAGCCTCTTTAGAGAGTCCAAGGGCAAGAGAAGCCATAGACGTGTGAGCGATTTACCTTGGAAGAGTTTAACCAACCTAATGGAAGAAGGATGGCGCGGTCCTCAGGGCCCCGGGCCAGAAGACACCAGGACTGATAGGAAAGACAGAGGCCTGAGAGATGTCCTCCGGCATGGCCCCTCTTCAGCTGTGAATAGGGATGTCTGGATAGTCAGCAGATGATGTCAATAAGCCAGCCTTCACTCTCAGGCTGCCCAGAACCACAATATTAGTGCTGGCTCCTCTTTAATGGAGGGGGGTCCAGAGCCCCACGGTGGGCCGATGGCAACTCATGTCATGGAGGTTTGGTCTCCAGCATTTGAGCTTTGCTGAGAGCCTGACACCTACTGCTCCTGTCACATGGCAGTCGGGCAGTGCCCGCAGCCTGAAGTCCCTAGCGCCTCTGTAAACACTGATGTCATGGGTAATGGAGATGCATTAAATCTATTTCCTGACATGGGTGGCTCTGTTGGGTTTATTTGTTGTCACCCCAGCCATAGCTGTGGGTGGGGGGGAGACAGAGGGAAGGCCTCTCATACAGGTGAAGTGGCATTTATAATGGTCTTGTCTCCCTCACATTGGCCTTTTCGGTTGCAGGCTTCTTGTACAATTGTTAGCATTTGGCACCTGTGACTTGTAGTCCCCTCCTTCTCATCACCCATCACCCTCTAATCTGTCATCGCACAGAAGCATCTGGCACACGGCATGTTCTTAGTGTAATCATCTCAGCTTGTGCCAGCAACACTTGGCAGGCAGCTCGAGGCCATCTATTAAGGCTTTGGTGCAGCCAGGGTCAAGTAAATCCACCCTGGGTGGGGCTAGGAAATGGGACCAATCAGAGAACTCAGCTAGGTTCTACATATCTGAGCCCCATGGCAAGGCACCATGGAGTGGGCAGGGCCAGGCTGTCAGGTGCCAGCATGGCAGGAACTGGCCTTTCCTGGAGACCTCAGCAGGGCCCAGAGCTCTGGTCCCTTAGAGCTAGTGATAGATGAATGGCACTATCTGGGCCAAGGTAGAGGGAGGGGGCTGTGGAGGGAAATGTCTTCCCACAGGGGAGCCTTCATTCTGAACCCACCCTTCTTAGAACCCCCTTGGACCTGCATCAGCTCCATTTCTTTGGGCATCTGGATCTTAGTTAGCACTTACCAGTGTCCCTTGGTCTTGTTTTTTACATTTTTGAATCACTAATATTTCTAATTCTGAAACCTAATCCCACCTTCTCTCTTTCTGACCTAGGGCAGCAAGGTCTTCTCTTTAGTTTCCCAGAACAAACTTCCCTTAGGCATTTAGCCAGATTCCTGAGATCAGAGATCTTTCTTCGGAAAGAATTAGTGTTGGGTCTGCAATAGAGGGGCTTCATCTGTGGTGCTCTCTCAGTTTTTGCAAGGCATTGGGGTTAAGTGACTTGTTCTAGATAATTATTAAGTGTCTGAGGCCGGATCAGGTCCTCCTGACTCCAGGACCAGTGCTCTATCCATTGTGCCGCCTAGCTTCCTAGCCTCCCCTGTGGTGGTCTTTTTTATTTTTTTAAATATTTTTGCAAGGCAAATTGGGGTTAAGTGGCTTGCCCAAGTCTACACAGCTGGGTAATTAATTATGAAGTGTTCTGAGGTCTGATTTGAATTCAGGTACTCTTGACTCCAGGGCCGGTGCGCTATCCACTGCGCCACCTAGCTGCTCCGACTGTGGTGGTCTTTTAAAGAAAGTGCTATGGAACCATGGCTGTTGAACTCTGATGCCTCTGCCTCAGAGCAGGCCTCCCTGAGCCAGGGAAGTTAGCACAACCCAGACCTTTTCTTCTTCCTCCCTACTGAAGGCTCTTGGCCTTTCCTAAGAGAATTTTAACCTTCAAAGGTAGTTTGATTGTTAAAATGTGCAGATCACATCTCTTATGTGAGATATCATACATCCCTCTCTTTCAAAAAGTCATTTCTTCCTTCTTAACATCTTGACATTTTTTTCTCCTGGCGGCCCCAAAACCTAAATGGGAAGAAGGATTTTCTTAGGCAAAAATCAAAAGCTCTAGGGGACTCTTCTCTTTCACATACAAATGAGACTCTATCAGAAGGACAGAGACTTTTGAGTTTTTTTCAGTAATGGTGATGAATCCACATTTACCACTTTTCAAGACTAGTTTGGGTAAAGGTTATAGACAGAAATCGTGGAACAGGATGAATCTACCCATTATCCAATGCTGTAATCAGTTTCCAACCCAATAAAGTCATCCCCAAAAGGAATGGGCCTCCTGGGAGGTAGCTCACCCCTCAGGCTTATCACCCCTTGCTGGAAGTGTGGCGGGCGCTCCTTGGGATCAGGGCCAGGCTACCCCCCCCCCCCCCAGACCCTCTGACTTCTGTACCAAGCAGAGCTAGCCACAGTGAATCTAGACATTTAACTCTGGAAAAGACCTCAGAGGGTATCTCATCTGCTCAAACATCTCCACGTTGTCAATGAGAAAACAGATGAAATCATTTGCCTGGGATCCCACTAGTAGCAGAATGCAGAGCTGGCATTCACTTGAGTCTGAAGCTGGGGCTTTTCCCCTGGACTGGACTGTTTCTGTGGGGCCCTGAGGAGACAATCACCTTTATACACCTCCACTTTTCCATCCTTATTCAGTCATTAATGTCTTGAGATTTAGTATCTTCATGTTTTGGATTAGGACCAGAAAAAAAACCTGTTCTCTGTTGACCCTCCAACCCCCTGCCCAAAGTTAAAATAACAGATCCTGTAACTAAAGCCCCGGAGGCCACATAGCACTAAACTTGACTTGAGAGAAGCAAGCTCAGGTTCCCCGCTTCAGCTTCCTAGAGACTGAAGTACGCCAAGGCCCTGTCCTCCAGCCCTTTGGGGTCTGTCTGGAATCTGGTGGCTGGCCCTTTGTTCACATTCCTCACCCAATTATAAGCCATGTGGGCCAACACCACCCACTCCACCTCCCTATCCTTCCTTTTCAACTGGGCCCCATAACAGCACAGCCCTTGTGCAGCCTCTTCCTGAGCCTGGAATGCTCTCCCCCAGCCCCAAGACGTGTGATGTGGGCTGACGCATTGGGCCTGGCATGGTGGCTCTCAGCCTGACCTGCTTTCTCTGGCTCACCTTGAAACTGGGTCCTGCCAGCAGCTCCAGGTCACCTCCCTCCTCGATGTGGCCCGCTGCGGCTGGCCGTCACCGCAGACCCCTCTGCTAGATGCACGCTTTTCCACAGACCATTAGCTCCGTGTGTGTATAATGTTGTTACTGTTTTGGAGCTGTTGGCTCACACCAACAGGAAATCAGTCCTTCCCTTGTTTACCCAACCTGCTATACCAAAATATAATGTTCCTTCTGCTTAATAAAAGAAGCTGGGGGAGTTGAGAAGAGAAGGTACAGTACAGGGAGCAAGGGAACACAATCGTACCATTTTACATTCATAGAGCTCACCCCAGAACGTGAGACATGGCCCCAGAGGGAGAGATCCCTGAAGTGGGAGGGATAATCATGATTATGAATCTGCCCTGTCTACCTTAGACAGTCAGCTAGAGGAACAAGAGAATGCCTTCCCCAAAAATAAAAACTAATGACCCTGGGACTTGCCTTTTTGTTTTCTCATGTCCCAGGGAGGCAAGAAACAGAAGCTGACGGGCCATCTGTGTGAGAAGGAGTGGACAGGTTTCATTTATCAAACACAAGGCTGGATCTCAAGACCTCCCAAACTAAGTATCTATGATCCTGAAAAGTTGGTGGAACTGCCTAGGAATTTACCCTATTGGAGAGATGGTGTGAGGACAGGTGACCACAGTGCCCCCAGTGTGTTCCCACAGCTGTTGGCTTTCATGCCACCCTGGGTGGGGGCTTTTTGATAGCCCATAACAGCCACAAGACCCAGTTTGTTTCTTCTTTCTCTCCACTGCCACTCTTTCCCCAAGACTAGGTAGCCGATAGATAACTCTTAACATTGCAAAATTTATTTATTCATTATGAAGTTCACCTTAGAGACCTTGTTCAGACCTGTACAATCAAAACTGGACCAGAGGCCAATCTTGAGGCAGAGTGACCTGTGGCAAACATCATTCTTTGATGCAAAGGCCCCAGGCCAGCCTACAGCCCAGGTTTTACCATCCACTGTGTGTTCTCAGGCCATTGTTCTGTGTGACCTATATATACATCCTCACAGACTTCAGGAGCTAGTGGTGACCAGAGACCTAAGTTGCCAGGGACTTGGGACTCACAGACACAGCTGAGTGTGGGTGAGGATCCACAAAGAAGCCTGGGCAGTGGTACAAAGTGTGGGAGCAAATGCACTGACCTCTGCCTCATATTGACTTAGACAACTCTGTTGACTTTTACTCAAGCCGAGTTACTTGAGCTGCTGGCAAAAATAAAACAGTTTATTCTATCAAACTTCTATTGGCTTCATCTCCAGTGCAAAATATGTAAAGCACCGTAGAGTTGGGGCTCCTGGCCATCCTAGGAAGGAAAGCTCCTGTGGAGCCAGGGGATGGCAAGGCGGCTCTGTAGTAGACTCGGGGTTTGCCATCTGCAGGCCCCGGATGACAAAGGTCCAAGCCCAGTGCTGACCATGGGGAACTGTGCACCTCCTGGCTTGGCATCCTCTGTTCCCGAGGCTCCCTGAGCATGGTTTTGTTGCTTCTGGACACTGTCCTTCATCAGGAGGCTGAAGCTCCATGAAGAGGATGGCTCCAGGAAGCTGAGGTATCTGGTGTTTGGGCAGCAGGTGGGGGGTTATGGCCAGGACCTCAGATGAGGTTGTTAATAAGTCGCTGCTGCTGTTCCAAGGAGACTTCCATGTTGGCTCCATAAGCATCACCTAGAGTATGGGACAGTCTGTGAGAGGGGGCAGCATCCATTTCTGTCATCCCCAGGACCTCAACACATACAACTTGTACTTAGTGTTTACCCACCAATCAGTCCTGCATCCTGGCACCCATCCAGAGAACCCCCTCCCATCACCACCTCCTGGACAAATAGACTGTATGAAATCAGAATGAAGAGACTTAGGCTTTGCTATGAATTAATGAGGCTTTGTTAGCCTCCTCAGAAGTCATGGAAACTAATTTCCCCCTTTCACTTCTATCTTCATGGAATAACAGACAACCCAGGATTTTGGAGCATGTTATTGGGTGGAGGTAGCATGACTCCATCTCTCCCATCATTATCAGTGCAAGCAATCCTCCAGCCCTGAAGGGTATCGCTGGCTTCTAATCAGACCTTGGGTCATCCAAAAAGCCAACCTTCTCATTCCACAAGTGCTTATATAGTAAGCAATGAAGTGTTCAAGTTCAGTGAAATTAGACTAAATCAGGAAACTGAAAATTGGGAAGGTTTTATGGCTGGATGACCTTTTTTGTTACCCATCCACCCTTTGCTTCTGCCCTCCTCCCTTCTCAGTCTTTTGCCCAGGATTGCGTAGCTGCAACTGGAAATGAGAGAACCATCTCTGCCACTGCTGCCAAGTGTTGCCATTGTCCATGTGGCAGCTGGGGCAGGGAGAGGCTGAGGGTGGGTGTGGATAGGAGAAAGTGCCAAGGAAAAAAGTCTACCAAAAGAAAAAAACTTGTTTTCATCTTTGTCTGTAGCTGGGAGTATTTGAAAAGGTTGAAGGTGGTGGAAAGGTGGATAGAGAGTGAAGAGGCTATTTCTTGAGAAGGTTTTGGCGAGCTTGAAGGGTCATAGAGGGAAAGTGAGTTCTGGACAAATGTCTGCAGGACTTTGCTAAGGAACACATCTTCCCCACAAGTAATGTCCCTTTTATACAGCGAATAGTCATAATTTGGGACACACTATATGTTCCACTTTCCACAAGGTCAGCAACTTCAACCCGACTAATCTCCAGCCTGCCCTCACAGCCCATTACCTGTGTGACAGGCGTGCAGCCAGACCCGATGCCCATCATACTTGCATTGACACCGCATCATGTTATTGGAGAAATCTGACTCAGCCACCTCAAATTTAGGATTTACAACCACCTGAAGGAGAAATAGGGGACAAAGAAAAGAACATAGAAACTGTAAACAGAGTAGGGGATGGGCACATTGGGTGTTTGGGTAGAAAGATGGAGATAGGGAATTGGGGGGGATTGCAACCCCCCAAAGTGGAGTAGACACATCTAGAAATTAGACTCTATATGTGCTGATAGGACATTCCAGCCACAGCTCATGTTAAACATCCTCTAAGGGCAATGTTAGAAAACTTGATTAAGTCACAATCTCCCTAAGCCTTAGCTTGCCTGAATAAAAAAATAAAGTTGATCATTCTTGCATTTATCTATCTCACAGGGTAATTTGGAAGAAAGAGCAGATGTCTAGAACTTGCTTTCCTAACACTTCCCATCCCTGTATGACCCTTAGAGCTCTCAGGACCCCAGGAGGAAGAAGGTAAATTTGTGAATTATAGTGGACCTGGTCACTGGAATGGACCAACCTCACCTGGAAGATGTAGTCCCCGGGACGCACATCTGTAATGTCCACCCATTGGCAGTCGATATCATGACGATAGGTGTCCCAGCAGCCCACAGTCACCCCCTGTTCTCCAAAGTTGGCACAGGCATAACGTCGTTGTAGCCCTAAAGGAATGTAATGGCAGCTCAGAGGTCTCTGTGGGTTGGGGAAATGTCCCTGAGAAATAGTAGATGGCTAGCTTTCTCCAGTCCTTACCTGAAGAGTGAGGGCTTGGAACAGTAAGAAACTTGAAAGAATGGAAAGAAAGGAATGGGAATGGTGTGAAGAACCTGAGAACATAGACTACTCTGAGAACTGAAGGCCCAGTCACTTTTCCTGAGTTCCACATACCTGTGGGGCAGTTGGTGTCCTCTAGACAGAAGCTAGCCTTGTGTCCTTCAGCAACCTTGGAGCCATTGAGAGTGAGAAGGTCATAGTGGGTGAAGACTTCAATACTGTGATAGTGCCTAGAAAAGAACCAAAGCCCATCACCCCCGGCTCCAGGATAGGGTCTGTTCTGGGGGAACCAGCTCCATCATTACCTAGAGGAGCATAATGACCAAGCGGGGCCAGAGCCGCCACCTGGATGCAGGATGAGTGGCTGGCCCCCAGACCTCGGCTGGGCAGCTCAGGAAGGCTGTCCCTGTACAAACTCCTCCCTAAGCCTGAAAGGGCAGCTTAGTAGGGCAGGACATGGTGAGGGCTGGAAGCCTTAGGACTTGAGGCCGTGGGAGCCAAGATGCTTTTAAGGGGAGCTCTTTCTTCCATGTCAGGCTTTGACCAAATTACTAGTGAGCTTTCCATACTGGCCATAATAACAACTCTGTTGGCAATGTTGGGAATGGTGCTTATTATCCAGGGTAGGACCAAGTCCCAGAAATGCCTCCTTCCCACCGCACCCCTTGCAGCTGTGCCCTAAGGGAAGGTGTTTTCCTATACTATCCTTATCACTATCATTGTCGCTTCCTATGTCACATATCTTTAACACCACTGATTTTCCACCTTCCTCCTTGATTTCTGAGGTCTTCTCCCCTCCCCCCCCCAGTCATTGTGTGACCAGGAACTTGTAACTAAATTCTCCAAAGATCAGCATCCTGGGTGAGATACTTAAGATGCTGGAAAAGCTCTGAGGACCAAGGAACCAGATCAGAACCAGAAGAGTGACCCCCTTCCAAGCACCTTAAAGAAGAAGGTTCCAAATTCAGAGTTGCAAAGGACCTGTCTTCTCAAAAGCCTCTGTGCTCAGGAGGGCTGTGGAGTTTAGAGCCAGAATCTTGAAGAAACAATAACTAAGAATTCTGGTACCTGGAGCTAACTTTCTTTTGGGGGAGGGAAAGAAAGCTGCCAGATACTAGAGACCTAGGGAGAGACAGAGATGCCAGTCTTCTTTCTCTGAGTAGGAGAATGGTCACAAGCATCCTCCATAAAAAAGATAGCATGGATCCTCAATAGGGTCCACCTGTTGATTGGATGGAGCCCAGAGGATCAGGAGAACCAGGTTATTGGGCAGGGTTAGCTGTTGAACTGAAGGCTATCCTCTTCCCCCAAATGCTTCATTGTGTTGAACAAACCCTTCTCACACTGCCTTGATTTGAACTCTGACACGACATGGGAGCACAAAGGAAGGAAAGACTGTGGGGTCTATAGGCATCCTGCCATGACTCTTCAGTTCCTACCTTGGAGAAGGGAAACCTTGAGATCCCCTGAACCCCAGAGCTTAAAGCCTTTCTGATGGGGATGGTTAAAGGTCATAACTGCCTAATACCCACCCCCAAGGCTAACAGAGCACAGGAAACCCCATTTCAGACTGAACCATCTGTTGCCTTGATTAGGAGAGGCAAAGATCAGGCTAAAATGGAGGTGACCACCTGTGACACTGGTGCCAGGTCCAGCTGTGACGTCCAGTCTTGGGTCGGAAGTCTGCCCGGCCAAGGTTGTGGATTTGGGAGGAGAATCGTAGGAGGCGACGATACCCATAGGGCCAGTTCATGTGGTCAGCTGACTGTGAGAGACAGTTTTCCTCATGGGCACAGTACAGCAGACTCAGTGGGCGATCCTCCAAGTAGGCTGTCTCTTGTACCAACTGTGCATTCATCACCAAGTCTGGGGCACCTGGGGTCAACAGAAGACCAAAGGCCAATGGCATCTCCCCACCCCCAAAATAGACCTTCTATCTTGCTTTGCCAAACTGGGAGCAGGGATGGGCTTTTACCTGAATAATACTTTATATGAGTACTAAGTAGTCCTTAAGAGTTTACAAATTGCTTTTCTGTATATTCTTATATAAGGTTCATAGCAAGACTGGGAGACTTTATAATACCCATTTTTCAGTTGAGGAGACCAAGGTTCAGAAATGGGATGAAACCTTTTCCCACAAGATCACACAACTGCTAAGAAAAGGAACCAAGTGTCCTGACTCCAGGGCTTTTTTTCTTTCTTGTCATTCATGATTTCATCAATGAACAGACCTTCCCTCCTTTTACCTACTGACCTGACTCTTTGAATGAGATACAAAGAGATCCCAGACCTGACCAAGGGCTTGAAGCTCCCTTCACTCCCCTCCCTCTATACCGGGAAGCCTGGCCACAGGTAGGGGCAGTATCTGGACTTGAGAACAACCCCCACAGCTCTTACAGGCTAGGAACCGCATCCCTTGCTGTCCAGCCCCTCACCCATGGCCCATAATCTCAGTCATACTCACTATCTGTACAGGTGACTCCTGCTGGAAAGCGGCCAACCCCTTGTGAGCAGTGAACAGGTCCATGCCTCTGACACTGCTGCAGGGCCAGCTCTGAGCCTGAGCAGCGCACCCCACTCATCACCACCTTGCCAGCCCCTGGAGTGCCCTGCCAGTACCAAGTATCCTGGAAAAACAGTCATAGCCATATCAGTCAGCAAAGATCACCTTGCCACAGGTATAGAACAGGAGGGTCACATTGGCACAAGCTTCAGGGCCCAGGGACTTTATCAAGGACCGGTGTGCTCCCCCTACCCCCTGCCCCAGGATTCCCATGAAACAGATAGGGAAGCCATCTGGAACCTACCTGAATGGCATGGCTGGCAAAACCCATGCCAAGCTGCCTACAGGCCACCATGGCCTCATTGAGTCCCCACAGGTCACTACACACAGTTCCCCATCGAAGGACCCCATTCATCTCCACCAGAACCTCCACCAGGCCCTCCTCTGGACCGCGCCCACCAGCCAATCGGATCTGCAACAGCCAAAGCTGTGTGAATAGCAGTCATCTCCACCCTATATGGTGGTAAAATCCATGAGTAGATAAGGTATTATTGGAGGTTGCTGCCTCTGAGACCATCTGCTGCCCAGATGCCTCCTTTCTCAGAAGACCAGAAATTCCCACCATTAGACAACATTCCCCTAAGATTAAGTTGTTTTTTTTAAACAGGAGTGTGGTCTCTATTAAAAACAACAGCAAAAAAATATAACCATCTGGTACTTAGGAGAAAATACCTGCTTCCTTTTAACTACTAATGCAAAATAGTTGGTAGCTAAAGGTATGAGATCTGACCATTATGAGATTAGGTAGAGGATGGTGAATTTTCAATGGGAAGGAAAAAGTGCTGAGGAGGGCCAACCTTAGAGGGGATAGCCCCTATTCTGGTCAGCAGAAAGACCTAGAGCCAGGGAATATAACCCCAGAAGCTGTCACAGGGGCAGGATGCTGAGCGAGACTTGGTTGCGGTTGCATCAAAGACAAGCTGCCTCCCCCTAGGTTTGTCCAGGAGTGGCATCTCACTGTGGAAGCCTTCTGGGTACCCTGCTGCTTCCAGCCCTGGCTGACCTGTTTCTGGAAGTCCATGTTAGGGATGTTGCATCTGACAGCAGCATCGTTCTCATGCTGACAGCCACTCTGAGAGGCTTCCTGAGCGGGGCAGTCACTGAGGGCCCTCTCATAACCCCTGCACCGCACTTCACTCAGGTGGATGGGTCCCAGGCCTGTACAAGAGAATAGGAGAGTGGCATTCAAACTCTCTATGGGTTCAGATTCTCCTTGAGATGGTACCATTTGGGGTCTCAGTTTCCCTCTCCACAAAATGGAGAAGCACCTACATTTAACACTTTATACATCCTGCATCATAAGCTCCCCAAGACTGCATTACCCCAGTTGAGGCATCAGACCCTACCCTAGGGCTCCTCACTCACCTTGGCCCAACTGAGCTCCAAAAAGGGCCTCCTTGGCAGAGCCATAGCCCAGCTGGCGACACAGGACACTGGCAGAGATCAAGTTCCACTTGTGGTCACAGATGGTGCCCCACTGGTCATTCATCAACACTTCTACCCGGCCCTCACCCACCTGGGCCCCAGCCCGGAGCCGCACCTGGGCCTCCTGAAGAGAGAGAACTGGAATGAGCGGGCAGCTTAGAAGCAAGGATGGTGTCTAGATGGGACAAAGCTACTGGGGCTGGGAAATGAGGAGAGCCGGGGGCTGGGTCTGGCTCTGCCATAAATTTGGTGAGTGATCTTGGCAAGTCATGAAATGGTTTGTTGTCTATAACTGAGGCTATTGGCCTAGAAGACCAGCAGGGTCCCTTCTAGACATTAATCTTCTGTGATGCCAAATCTTGCACCTGCTGGAGGTTGATAAAACATCCTTTGAAACAGTCTAGTACCATAAAAAGAGCATCAGCCTTGCGCCACACACTATCTGGACAATGGTCTCTCCAGCCTCATCTTCCTCATCTGTAAAATTGGGATATTTCCAGGATAAATCCTTACAAAGCCTACCTCTCAGGGTGGAGGTGAACAAAATATTTTGCAAAATTTAAAGCTCTTTGAAAATATGAGCCATTTGGAAATTGTTCCTTCCAGGAGCAACCTTCCCCCGTGCCTGAAAAACCTGGGAGTCTCTGGGAAGTAATTTCTGAGCTGATGGGGCTTCCAATGATCCTTCCAGGGCCACTTGTCTTCTTCAGGAATGGCCTTCCTTTTCCTTCCCCCTAAAAAAGCCTCACCTCCTTGCGACGGGCCTTCCCCTTGGGCCGGTGGAAGCGGGGCCCAGCCACACAGCTGACCACAGCATGGATGCCTGTTGGGCAGGCCGGCCGCAGTTTGCCCTTGGCAGGAGACACTTGAACTTCACACTTGGCCAGGTGGGGCTCCGTCCCCAGGCAGTTCACCCGATGGATCCAAAAGGAATTCTTCTTGGTCAGGCTCCTCAGCCTGCAAGATAAAGGAAGAGAACATGGGCTTCCTGGAGAGAGGCAGAGGCAGGGGCAGGGGCAGGGGCAGGGGCAGGGACAGGGGCAGAGGCAGAGGCAGAGGCAACAAGGGAAAAGATGAGGCAAGGATAGGAATGAGCAAGAGGAAAGGGAAGTGGAAGAGGCTGACACCTCCACCCATTTTCCCCACTCTTCACCTGGATTTGGGGTCCTTCATCTTCATATTCCAGAGTTTCCTGCAGTTGAAGAAAACTAGAGGTGAGGATTTGGATTGTGGTTATGTGGACCCTTCCCTTCTATGCTTTCTAAGTTGTTCTGGGGACAAGTTTTATAGTTGAATGGAGAGGGCCAGGTGATCTGGATTCAAATCCTGATTCATCCTGCTTCCTACCTTTGTGTCCTTGGGCAAGTCATTTAATCATTCTGGGTTTCTGTTTCCTCATGTGGGTGTTGGGCTCCCTCTGAGATCTTTTCAATCTCTAAAACTATGGCACCTGACTCAATTCCATCTAGTCCCTGAATTCATCTTTACCTCCACTGCCTCCTTTCATTCCCCCTGGGTCCATGTGAAAGAAAGAAGGAAAGGAGCTGCCTTTGAAAGAAATCTACCATCAAGGTGAAGGTCACTGGTTCTAGAGAGACCAGCAGCCTGAGCTATAATCATAGCTCCTGGGGCCTCCCAGGCTGGTGACTGAGTCAGCAATGGCCCAGACGTGCAATTAGCAGAATTTAGGCCAAGCTAGGGCCTATGTCCTGGCAGTAACCAAAGTAGGAATCACATGATTCCCCCTTCATTTGAGTTATATTGGTCTGCTGGGCAGGCAACGTGCACGTGAGACTGGAACATGAGGCAGAGCCACATGGAACAATTCAGGAGAGAGGACGTACTTGGAAAAGGAAGAGAATTCCCAATTCTGTGAAAAAGGCTTGACCCTTCATGGAGCTGGCCATTTGGATGGAGACTCTTGGCTAGTTTTGAGTCACCTGACCTCCAGCCAAAAACACCATTTAGACAGCACTTTAAATAGATTTGAGTAAGTCCAGATTTTTTACTTGGGAATTTAAACATTCTCAACAAATTCTTTTAAATGTTACCATTTTCAGTTTCACAATTAAACTACTCCCATCTCTATCTGTATTTTTATACTCTCTATCTGAACAGTTCCAGGTTAAGCTGATAGCTGTAAATTGAAGAAAGTCAGAGTGCTCCCAGGCTAGGGTCTGGCTTCCTTCCTACTATGTGAAAGGTCTGAACTCAGAACATCCAGCCTAGGTCCACACTTAGCCTCAGCTCCAACACTCAGACCCTGACCCTCAAGGTTCTCCTTGCCTGCTGGTACTCAGGATCTCCCTACCTGTAGAAGTGGGTATCGACTGGCACCTCACTGGGGAAGCCCAGCATCCCGCAGATCACTCTGCTGTTGTTCATGGTCCAGCTCTGGTCACATACTTGCCGCCAGTGGCCTTCGTATTTCACCTCCACAGCACCCTCCAATAGGGGGTTCTGCCGTTTTGCACTTGCCAGTATGGGCTTGATCCGGACCTCCTCCAGTCGTCGTCCCTGCCCAGGTACACAGGGTCACAGAGACATTAAGGGTATAGGACACCTGAAGAGAGCCCTATATGGAGTCTTCTTTCCCTTCCATATTGTGTGTTGAGGAACTAGTAGCTCCTGGGGCTAATGAACCTATGAACCAGTCTCCACTTCCCCTTATCTAGTCCCTAGATCTTCCATCTCTTTCTGGGATCCCCTCTGGCCCTAGAATTGCCTTGTCCCAAGCAAGACCACTATGGAGAGAGTTTTTCCCCTTCATTCTCCCTTTCCCTCTTCAGGTGGGCTGAGGGTGGTTGCCCTCAGGCTGGCAGCTCTCCCACGTACAGAGCCCTGCCCTGCTTGCCCCTGGTTGTTTGGATGTAGCTGTTTTTAGCTCTGGGATGTTTGTGATGGGAAGAAGCAGCAATTGTGGCTAGCTGTGTGAGTGAAAGAACCCCCGCTTGGCCTCCCGCTTCTCCCTGCCAGTTTGTAAGCTGCTTCCTCAATTCTCAGTAACCCCAGCCTCTTTCTTCTCCAAGTTGCCTCATCCCCAAGAAAAGATGCTCACTGGCCTTGGGACTGGGCTTCTGCCTTCATCAGAGAAACAGCCCAAGCCCAAGAATCTCTCCCATCCCCATGCTTTACTCTCTGGTCTCCCATCAGTGTATTTAGAAAGCATCTATTCTGACCAAGGCAGCATTCTACCCTCTGACAAGAACAAGACAATAGATAGATAGATAGATAGATAGATAGATAGATAGATAGATAGATATAGATATAGATATAGATATAGATATTCCCAGTTCAAGGAACTTCCAGGCTACTGGTGAGACCTTACTGTTCAGACTCAGAGGGGACCTTGTTTTCTAGGCTCTCTCCTCACCTGTGGCCCCAGGGTCTGGGAGGGCCTCTCTGAGCGGTGGCCAGGCAAGCGCTGGGGGTGGCACACGACTCCAACATCTTCGGAGTGGCTGCAGTCACTGATGCCCCACCCATTGAACCTGCACTCTGCCAGGGAGCTTTCAGTACCCACGCAACGGACATTATCCATCCAGATATGGCCTATGGGGAGGAGAAGGTGTGGATGATGGCCAGAGGTCCATAAAGTCATTGGTCATGGATCCCACTTTTTTTCCCTTAACCTTGAAAAAAATCCCTAAACACAGTGATTTTCTTTAAATCAATCAGTCCACTAGTACTTAAGTGAGAAGTACGATGCCAAGCAGTCAGGAATATGTAAGGTATGAGAAAATGGGACAGCATTTGCCAATAAGGATTTATCTTTCAAATAGCTAAAACCAGAACTTTCAGGCTTATAAAACGCTTTATTCATATCTCATTTCATATTTACAATAACCCTGTGAGATAAATGTTATCAGCTCCATTTTACAGATAAGGAAACTGAGGTTGAATAAAAAGGTTCTGAGTCTTGATCCTGAATTACACAGCTAACAATCTAGAATATGAGGTAGGAATCAAACTTAGATCTTTCTGACTCTAACTCCAATACTTTATCTATTATGCCATCTTAAGAGAGCTATCTCTCTTATTTTGGCCACGGACCTTGAAGATCTCCCTGAAGACCCCCAGTAAGGAGACTAAGAGAGAGAAGGGAAAAGGAGGGGTCAAGGGAAGTTAAGATTATTAGAAGGGATGCTCTGAAGACGATCTAATCTAAACCCCTCATTTTTCAAATAAGGTAACTGAGTCTCAGAGAAGTGCCTTGTCCCCAATCACCCAAAACCCAAGTACTTTGCTATTTTCTCTGCTAAGTGATGCAGCTGCTCAGCTCCTACTCTCTCCTCTCCTACATCCTACCCATTAGAGCACTGGCATGAGCTCAGCCCTGGAGAGAGAGTAGCCCCTGAATCCTGGTGCCTGGCACTCACCTTCCCCTTGACCATATTTGGCACTGTGTGCCCATGTCAGAGCAGACTCAAAGCCAAGCTGGCGGCAGGCCACATTGGCCTCCGGGAGGCTGAAGTCATCATCACACACGGTGCCCCACTGGCCCTGGTGCAGCACCTCCAGGCGTCCCTCCTCAGATTGGCTCCCAGCACCCACCAGCCGCAACTTAAGGGATCCCAATGACTGTTGCCAGCTTACAGGGGCCTGGCATAACCACAGCAGGATCAGAGAACAAGCAGGAAGTAAAGGCCACATCAGGGTAGCTTCAGAAGCAACAGGGGCTCAGGAATCTGGGAAAATAAACAATATGTTGATGAGGAAGGACCCAAATCCACTTGCGTCAGTAGAGGCTTTGTCTTGTTTGGGAATCCCAAAGTCTCAGGTGAAACCTCCAGCTTTTCCCCACTTAGACAAGATTTCTCTACTTCTACGAGATGGTTTGGGAGATAGTACTCGGGCACACTGCAACTATTGACTGACTAAGCCTAAGGCGGCAATCTGAGGAGCACATCATTTCCACCATTGTTTCCAACATTTATGGAGCAATGGCAGTGCTGGGCTGCATCCCCAGAAAACTGTCAAGGACCTTTGTCTTGTGTGGAAACCATTCAGAAACAGAGGAAGGGAGGGAGTACTCTCTGGCTCTTGGGGATCCTGTTAATTTGTCAGTTCTCATCAAACTAGTCAGGAGAGGTGCAGCAACATTATCTCTTGCTGGGGGGGTGCTTATCACCACCCCCACTATGACATGGATGGGAAGCTGGAGAGGGGATGCTTCCCACCCTCTGTTTTTGAATGTGCCCTGGAACAATTGAAGGGGACTCATCAAGGTTTGGGCTCCTTCACTGAGGGTCCCCCCAAAAGATCTGAAAGTGTTTCTTGGTTCCGGGGGCTTGGCAGAGACCAAACTGGCCTGTACCATGTGATTTATCAGATTGCCCAGGGCTGACCCTCCGTAGAGGTGGGATAGGTGGCCACCTGATGGGGGAGGAAGACGAAAGGACATCCACCCTTGAGCTTCTCTCCTCCCACCTTGCCTGAGCTGCTCAGCAGGAATACCTTCTCTGGGTTAGACAAGAGAAGAGAGGTGACAGTCTCCAGAAGCCCCCCTTGCATGCTGAAAATGCATTAGTATTCTGACCTGGAGGGGAGTGGAGGGAAGTTATCCCTGTGATCCTCCTGCCCCAACACACACCTGTGATTTCATTGAGGTCAGGGAAACTCCCTCTACCAAGGAAGAACATCAATTCTGAGGCTGTATTACACTCTTAGAGTGCCTTGGCTCAGAGAGGTTGAGGTATTTGTCTAGGGTCACACAGCTACTCTACTCTAAAGGGGTAACTTGAGCCTTAGTTTTCCTGATTCCTATCCCTCTCCCTTGGCCTCATACACTTTAAAAGAACATTTCCTAGAAATACTAGAAACATTTCTTATTAATAGTGATACCAACAGAGTACAGTTGGCAAAGGCAATTTGCATACACTGTCTCATTTGAGTCCCACAACTCCCCTGAGACAGTATCATTGACCCCATTTTACAAAACTGAAGCTTTGAGAGCTAGAGAGACTTGCCCAAGGAGACACTTTAAGTTTCAGGACTGGGACTGGTTCCCAGGTCTTCTGACTACAGTTTCAATGATGCTCTTCCAACCCCAAGATGCCTCCATTAAAAATTTAGAGAGTAGTGGAGTAGTTTATCTAATTGTAACCTTGGGCACAGAGAATGGGGACTGTGAGTTGGATTTGGAGGAATCAGATCTAGCCAAGAGGAGGGCGGCTGTAGAGAGGAGACAGAAGGGCAGGGAGGGGGAGGAGGGCAGCCAGGTAGGGGTTAGCTGGATAGAAGTGGGAGATGCAATATTTGGGGAAAATAGCAACAATGAGCAATTCTCCTGGCTCCCAGGGCTCTCCCTCAGCTTAGAATTCTAATTAAGGTTAAATTCCCTTTCAGCAAAAATTTTGTTTTGAATCGTTAGATGAGTTCAGCTCATGGAAGTCTAGGTTAGGGATCATCTGTTCCAATCCCCTCATTTTTAGAGAGGATTCTGGGATCACATCTTGGGTACCCTTATTGCTGCCATCTTGATCCAACCTCTCACATGGCATCTGCTGGGATATTAAACCATCCAAGAGTCAAGAGATCTAATCTTTTTGGACCAGCTTTGCCAACAAACTACAGTTTCTCCTCCATTCATATACCACCCTCAACTTGGTGGACTGCAACAAGAGGGAAATCTCTGTGGAGGCAAGGTCCTAAGTTAGAATCCTTATTCTCCTACATCCTTTCTGGGAGAAACCTTGAGTAAATCATTCACGATCAGAGCCCCGTCAATGAAATAAAACTATGGATCTATGAATCCATGATACTATCAGCGAAACAAAAGAAATGGACTCATATTTCCTACTATGGATCTAGTATACTAAGATCTTCCAAACACTCTTCTTTGACCATTCCCCCCCCACCCCTGCTTCCCATTTCCTCCTAAGGAATAAGTACTTTTGTATGCCTCCAATTTCTCCAAAAGACTGCAGCAAGACAAACAAAAACACATCTCATTCTTTGTTTCTGAAGTCATTCTTCCAGTCAATGGGGCATACCTGGCATAAGATGCTGCCAATGGGTCACTCCGGGTCCCTCTCACCAAAAAATGAATAAATAATCACAGAATATGTGAGTCTCCCCGTGTGGTAAGAGTGGCTTGGAATGGTTAGTGGACAAAGAGAAATAACACCTTGGTCAGTTAGTCACCAGCTTGGATCTGACCCAGAAGAAGAGGTGGATCTTCTGGTGGGTGGGTCTTCAGTGTGGTTTGTGGCTGCCAGCTCCTCTGCACCCACTGTGAAGAAACTGGAAAAAAAAGAGATGGCGTGTAGTAGAACATCATTGATGGATAATATAGGGAGAAGGAAAGGCACAGCTGTGGGCTGGTGGTTGAGACCTGAATAATCTCAGTCCATCTGTAAGATGAAGGGTCAGAATTGATAAAGGGGATCCTGGGTTAGATGACTCCTAGGATCCCTTCTAATACCATAGCTAGGATACAACGGTGTTATAAACTCTATAACCCCATTTGTCTCTAACATCGATTCTAAGGGGGAAGAAGAGATTTCATTAGAGCATCCTTTTCCTTCACTTTCCTCACTGAATAGAAGTTCATCTAGCCACCGACCAGCCTGGCCCCTGTTCTAAGCACAAAGATCATCAATTTTAGAGGTAGTAGCGACTAATCCAATAGGGTCAAATTCAAATAGAAATAGGTCCTCATGGATCACATACTGACTTTGAAAACCACACATTGACAGCATCTATATTACATTATAGCTTTATTTATTTTGCTAAATATTTTCCAATGACATTTTAATCTACTTCCAATGCCCAGGAGTTTTGTCTCAGTTTGACAACTCTGATCATTCCAACCCAATTTTTCAGAGGAGGCTGAGATTCAGAAAATAAGTTACCCAAGTAATGAATAGCAAAGTGGGCATGAGAATTCAGATCTCCTGACTTACTGTCTATGATTGTATCTTCTCTTATCTCTGATCCCCTGCATTAGTAATGATGTGTCACTCTCTATGTCTCTGTTCTGTCTGAATGTCTCTTTATCTCTTTGTCTTTGTCTCTCTCTGTATCTGTCTCTGTACTTCTGACTCTATCTTTTTCTGTTTCTCTCTCTCTCTCTCTCTCTCTCTCTCTCTCTCTCTCTCTCTCTCTCTCTGTGTCTGTCTGTCTCTGTCTGTCTCTGTCTCTCTGTCTCTCTCTGTCTCTCTCTCTCTCTCTCTCTCTCTCTCTCTCTCTCTCCCCCCCCCCAGTTTTTTCATATTGGTATCAGTGAGACTGCCTGCCACAAACTTTCCAAAGACCTGCTCAACTACAGACACATCTCTACATCGGTGCCCAACCCAGGTTGGTAACTAACTGGCCAAGGTATTCTTCCTTTTGTATACCAAGCAATTCCAAGTCAGGATTCAAACCCAGATCTTTGGATTTCAAATCTAGTCAGTTCTCTTTCTCTGGCTCCATGCAGCTCTATCTCTACTTTGTGTGGGCTGATGGGGTGAGGAAAACAGAGACAGTTAGAAATAGGAAAGGGAGAGGGTTAGAGCAAAAAGGAGAAAACAGGAGAGGAAACAGAAAGGAAAGTTGAAAGAAAGCAAAGTTGAATACAAAGTCTCATCCACTAAAAGAAGGCAGCAAAGGAAGGTCATGAAGAAGCAGGGCAAAGCAGGCCTATAGGTAATGGGATATTAGAGAGAAAACGGGAGAGGGACATGTGAGGAACAGGTCTAGGGGAGAATGAATGAAATTCCACCATGTTATGGACTGATTTATGACCCTGGCAGAACTGTGTAAGAGCCCTGGGGTGGGTGCCAGCTTTGAGCTGAGCCAGGACACAGTTCCCAGGCTGGTTCCAACTTAGGGTAGAATGAGGCACCTGCTCCATGGGCTTTGCCAAACAAGACTGGCACCTGGCCTGACCTGACTGAATAGGACTATTGGGTATGGGGGAATCCCAGTGCCTGCTAGGAGCTGGGTGATTAGTGGGAGGGGAAAGGAGGTAGTTTGGACCTGGGGATCTCAGGTCACTGGTGCCACCTTTTTCCTAGAGCCTCCTCTCAGGTGGCAGCTTTGGGTTGCTCCCCTTAGTCCAAGTCTCCTATGGCATAAGGGATGGAGGAAAGTCAAGCTGTCTTTAGAATCATAATCTATAATGTCAGAGAAAGAAGGAACTTTTGAGATTTTTGAGTCCAACTTCATTTTATAGATTAAAAAAAACCCCAGAGGATCAGAGAGGTGAGATATTTTACTAATAAGTGGTGAGGTGGGGTGGGGGGGATGAAGAGTGAGACAAGAATCCAGATCTTCTGATATCTAGACTGGTCCTCTATCTACTCTGTCATTCTATTCCCTAACCTGGGATTTAATCTGAAGTACCTTTCCTAGGTTAATGTTCTTTCCAGGGCAACATGTTCTCTTTAGACAAAGTAATTTTTTTAAAAATGGGATTTAAATTACATGCTATTCACTACTTTGTAACTCTCTAAGGACATCCTTTCTCTCTCTCTCTCTCTCTCTCTCTCTCTCTCTCTCCCTTCCTCCCTCCCTGTGCTCTTCTCCCCCATGTCTTTCCCTGTCTCTTCTCTCTCTCTGCACCTTGTCCCTGTCTGTCTGCCCCTTTCTCTTTTTCTTTCTCTCTGTCTGTAAATGTACCCTACTTTTGCCATGAACTTTTGCACATTGCTGCCAACCTCCAAAGGATGTCTGCATCCTTTGCCCAAAAACATCCACAAAAAAGTTAGCCATAAAGAAAGAATGCAAACTAGTTCAATCATTTTTACCACTTGGTAACAGACATAATCCATTAGCAGCAGCTTACTTAGGACCAGTCCAACCATACAATCCAACTTGCTGAATAAGAACCATCCCCCATTTTTTCTGTCATCCAGAACTTTCCTGTCTTCCAAGTTCACATAGCTCATTCAATCGTGCCTTCATCCAGTATTCCCTGCCAGCATACAAGAAAATTGAGCGTCAGTGGGGTGAGTGAGTTAAGAAGTGATCAAGACTAGCCAGTCAGTCAGAGGTGGACTTGGGGCTGGAATCCAGATGTCTGGATTCCTAGGTTAGTGCGCCTTCCAGGGCAACGTGTTCTGTTTAGACTTAACCCCAAGTTATTTAAAAAATAATAATCCTCCAAAGCTCAGAGTCAGACAGGCAGAGAACAGAGAACTGGGAGAGATAGAGAGAGAAACCCCCAAAGATGAAAGAGGGTGAGGGGGGCGTCCAGTAGAAAACTGGACAGCTAGGAGGTCCGGAATACTGACTCAACACTTCGTTGGTTCACTCACCAGTTGGAGCACAGAATGGGTCAGGATAGCTCTGCGCTGCTGCTGCTGCTGCTGCTGCTGCTGCTGCTGCTGCTGCCACTGCTCTGTTACTGTTGCTGTTCCTGTTGCAGCTGCTGCTACTGTTGCTACTATTGCTGCTGGGTGGCTTCCCTCCTTTCAGGTAAGTCTTGGAGCTGTCCGGGGCCCTTATATCCTGGCTCCCTTTTCTCTCACCCCCTCCTTCTATCCACCCTCCCCCCCACCAGCCCAGTCTCCAGAAGCCTAAGGAATCCATGAGGAGGGGCTGGGGAGGAGCTTTCAGGGCCAGAAGCCCAGCCCAGCCCAGCCCAGGCCAGCCCAGCCCAGGCCAGTCCAGCCTCCTGGTCCCAAACCTGAGCTACCTAGGGCCTGACTCCAAGCTCTCCCACCTGCACCCCACCAGCAGGACTACCTCACCAGGCGGGGCAGGGTGGGGCTCAGGGAGCTGAGCTCTGGAGCTTTGAAAAGGGAGAGTGTGATTGGGGAGCCTGAGGCTGGAGGAGGGAAAGGAAAGCCTCAGCTCTGAAGGGCAGGGGAGGGGCTTCCCCAGAGTCAAAAGAGGCTCCCCTTCTCCCTGGGGTCCAGGCTCCTGGTGACACTGGCATGCCCTTCTTCACCCCCTGAGTGTTTTTTTTCTCACGACTTGAGGTCTTGGCAAGTCAAAGGCAGCCCAGACCCCAGCTTTTTGGAGGCTATTTTCCAGTGTTTAATTTCTATTTTCACCAAAGACCAAAGGGAAGGAAATAAACATAAACAGCAGCATGAAGAATCGAGGTCAGATAGAGGGAAGCATTTCCTGGCAGCGGGAGTTTGTCAAATATTGGAACAGATTACTTAGAGAGGTTGTGAAATCCTGCTAGAATTTGAAAGGAGCTTTAAAAAAGGGATTTGTATGACATGGTTTAGCTGTGGTACTGTCCAAAAGGTGGGAAGTATAGACTTAGTCCTCACTAGGAACACAAAACACTTGTTGAACCCATGCTACATTTCTACCCTCCTTCCTACCCTCCCCGGATGTCTTTTTATCTCACTCCATGGGGAAACTGAGCCCTAGATCAAGGAGAATCCTGAATTAGTGGCTCCTGTTTCCATCTGACTTTGTTACTACTGGAATAACTGGCATCCTTATCCTCCTGAATCTTACATCTTTTGCCATTCATTCACTAGGGGCCTTTGATGTTCCCTCTCAGAGGAACATCTATAAAATGGGGAGAAAAATGAGCCCTCCAGCTACTTCCTTCCTGAGCCCCAGAACAGGATCTAGACCTCTTTCCACTTAGGTGAGCCCCTGTCCTCTCAGGTACCTTTAGTTTAACCTCTGCCAGCATCCCCTCCCCATCGGCCAGACCCCTCATCCATGTCTATAGCCACTCTGTCCTGTCTGTAACCCTGCCCCACCCCAGATGGAAGTGAAATATTCCTCTAGCATGTCCCTGAAATGAGTCAACAGGAAAGAATGCTTCCCAACCTGGGTCAGTTGCTGTTTGGGGCGGCTCCTGGAGCCCTCTCCCTGGGACACTGAGGCAGCTGTGGGCCGGCATGCCAGGTATGCTGTTCCTGCCTCTCTCATTCCCAGCCACCTCTAATGCTGAGCCAGGAACAACACCGGCAACTTGGAAGCCACTACCTGCCAATCACCCTCTGTGTTGCCAAGTCCTAAAAATACCCCCTGAGAGGGCTTGGAGGGTGGGGTGCTTTGGAGCTGGGGCGATGGAGTCTGGAGCTTCTGGGAACACCGGGAACAGGAAAAGAGGTGACCTCCAAGGGATCCTGAGAGGACCTTGATAATGGGGCTTCCCATCAATAGAATGAACTCCCTGCTCCTAGCATTAAGGAAGGCATTCCATGGTCTGCATCTAATCTTCCTCTCTGGGCTTCTCTCACATGATTCTCCCCCCAAGTCCTCACAGCTTCAGGTAAACGAGACCACTTGTGTCCTTTGCTCTGAGAGCAGTATTCAAATCAATACATGACCATGGATAGCCCTGGGACACTTGAGACACACACTGACTGTGGATCCTTGGGCAAGTCCCTTCACCTCGCAGCACCTCTAGTCCAGTGGTGACAAATTCAGATAAAAACACTAGGCTCTAAACCAAACATAAAGGATCCTGCACACCACCTATTAAACTATATTTTAAAAGAACGGCACTTTATTTTTTCTAAGTATAGCTAAAAACATTTTTAACATTCATTTTTTTAAAAATTGAATTCCAAGGAAACAGATTAATATTATCCATATTCTATGTGATGCAATGGGGCTAAGTGATTTACCCAAGTCATACAGCTAGCAAGTATCAAGTGTCTGAAGATGAATTTGAATTCAGGTTCCCCCCGACTTCAGGGACCAGTACACCGAGGTACTCAGCTGCCCTCATTTTTGTTAAATATGTCCCAACTTCTATTTTAATCTGGTTCAATGGCATTAGGGAATGTTGCTCCCTGGGGGAGGGGCACCTTTGACATCTTCATCACAGGCAATTCCTTAAGCCAATAATTGAACCCACATTATAGAAGGACTTTCTCCCTGGGGGGGGGTTCCTATACCAATGAATTACTAGCTCCAATCTTTATTTCTGAGGTTCTGCCCACCATCAGTGTAACTTCTCAGACAAAAATATGTTTCCCTGACCCATAGTCTTTTTTTGTGTCTTCTCCCCTAACTAGAATTTGTTTCAAAATCATAATAAACAATTCTAAATAAACTTCTAAATTAAAAAAGTAAAAAACAAACTTTTGTATTTATAACCCTAGTAGCAGGTAATAAATATTTTTTATTCATTCCCAATACATGCTTTCTGACCTCTATGTCTTGGCTTATGGCATTCCTTGTGCCAGGAGCACCCTTCTCCACAAGAGCCATCTGTGAGATTCCTTGGGTTTTCTAGGACCCAGCCTAAATGCTGTACCTTTGGTTTGAGCCTTCCTTGATAGCCCTTGTAGGAGATGGCCCTCCCTCAGGACTCACAAAGTACCTTGTTTACAACTCTGCTACACATCCCTAGTTTATTTGCCACCACGGTTATCTATGTATACACCCTAGTACAATAGAAAGAACATGAACTCTCGGAGTCTCAGAGGATTTCTGGTCAAATCCAGCCTTTTCTTTTTGTTTTGATTAAAATACTTTCACCCAGTTCTTAAATGTATGCACTCAAGTGTCTTTTTCATTAAATAAAATAGAAAAACTCAGTTCTGCATCAATTGCATTAAAAACTATTTACAAACCTGGAGGGTGTTGGCATTGATGCCATACAGAAGGCAAAGCAAATAGGTGTCCCAGAATTATTCTATTTATTTGGTCTATATGTTGAAATTTGTTCTTACTGCCAAGCTGACAAACATGGTCTGGTTGTGCGCATATAGTTCCCCATACTTCCTGAGGATTCCTGTTGATAAAATCACTGAGGCTCATTTTTGAAGTTCCATTTTGAATGTAGGGATATGGAGAATGAAGCTCTCTACAATTCTCCTTAGAATCTTTCATGTGAGATCAGTTAGATATAAAGTCTCTTAACTTCCCTAGGCCTCAATTTTGCCAACTGTAAAATGAAGGGATTGGACTCAATTGCCTCTCTAAATCTATGATTCTATGAAATGCTCACTGCTGGGAAAATTACTACCAGTTATAGGGAATCGAGCTGAGTCGTGGAGGGTCAGATATATGATTCTCAGGCAAAATCTGTGCAATATTTCATCACTATTTGTAGCATTTCTTCTGTCCTACCTTTGAAGAAGCAGAGTCTGATCCCAGACCATGTAAGACACTCAGAAAAATGCCAACTCTCCCCTTGAGCTCTTGGCTGCCTTTTCTGGAAATATACCAGTTAGGGCCACACACAATACCAAAGGAGACAGGAAGCAAAAATTAGTCCTTCATGGCCCAGTTGTTTCCAGTTTCTTAGACCTATCCATTCCTCACTTCTTGATTCTTTAAGACATAGCACTTCAACTCTCTCACAAGGACAGGCTACTTTGACCATGGTGGTGTTGTTCTATTGTTTCTGAATTTTTTGTGATCCCATTTTGAAATATTTTTGGCAAAGCACTGAAGTAGTTTGCCATTTTCTTCTCTAGTATGTTCCCATTTTACAGAAGAGGAACTCAGGCAAATAGGATTGAGTGACTTGCCCAGGGTCACATAGCTAGTAAGTGTCTGCAGTCAGATTTGATTTCCAGCACAATGTTCCTAGCTGCCTAGGCAACTCTGTTCATGACTCTGCATTCCGGGCCAAGACGAACAAATCTGATATTTTAATCTGATATATTAACAACCTTTCAAAGGCTTGAAGATGGGCACCATGCCCTTCTGCTCAAATCTCATCTTCAGGCAATAGATGCCACTTCCTCAGCTGATTCTCATGTGGCATGACCCTGAACCCCTTCATTATCTTCATTCGCCTACTATGGACACTCTTCAGTTTATCAATGACCTTAAAAATAGTCCTCAGAGTCAAATTCAGCACATTAGATGAGGTGGAACCAGGGTAAAGTCATCTTCCTGATTCTCTATGGCATCGGTCCACTTATCCCAGACATTATTATTCATGAAAGGCAAATGCTAGAACTTCTAAAATAGCATTTATGGTCAAAAGTAAAAGTCATCTAGACATCTCCACATGGTTAATCCCTACAACTTCAAATCACTTTCTCTTCACCATTTCCATGCCACCATCCCAGTGATCTTCCAAGAGAAATAAAACAAATAGTAATGGGAATTTAGTGAACCATGCTGACTGTAGCTTGTGACTCAATTCTGGAGCTACCTCAGTTCCCTTACTATTCAATTATGGGTCTAATCTAATTTCTATCTTATGAGAAAACTTTATTCAATTATGAAAAACTTTTTTTTAGGTTTTTGCAAGGCAAATGGGGTTAAGTGGCTTGTCCAAGGCCACACAGCTAGGTAATTATTGTGTCTGAGACCGGATTTGAACCCAGGTACTCCTGACTCTAGGGAGGGTGCTTTATCCACTATGCCACCTAGGCACCCCATATGCCACCTAGCCACCATGAAGAACTTTTATTGTACTGCTTGAACCTAGTCCTGCATGGCTAGGACCTCCCCTCTATCTCTTGCTTAGGGTAGTGCGGTGAATAGAGAACTGGCCCTGGAGTCAGGAGGATCTGAGTTCAAATGTAGCTCAAACCTTTGATACTTGCTAGCTGTGTGACCTTGGGCAAGTCACTTCACCCTGTCTACTTTGCATTTGCATTCAAGGCCATCTCCAGTTGTCCTGATCCATATATGGTCACTGGACCCAGATGGTTCTGGAGGAGAAAGTGAGGCTGGTGACTTAGTCATTCAAATCCAATTCATTTGTTTGCCATGACATCATCTCACTGGCGTCATGGTCTTCTTTGAGAATGAAGGACAGATACCACCTGCTTCTTAGAGACCCTTAACTAAGGATTTAGGTTATGCTG
Source organism: Macrotis lagotis (assembly GCF_037893015.1). NCBI lineage: Eukaryota > Metazoa > Chordata > Mammalia > Peramelemorphia > Peramelidae > Macrotis > Macrotis lagotis. The sequence continues at coordinate 76,687,531 of NC_133661.1, read as the reverse complement.
ATCAGAAGCCCAGTAAGATTCAAAGACTGATACAAGGAGTTTTCTTACAATTATACATCTCAAGCAGCCCATATGTCTTATCTGAAAAATGGTTTGACAAATCTGTTATTGTTGCCATTTCCTTTAACTGAATACAGATACTCTTTTTCTGATTTCTGGGAATTGTACCTGATGGACCTCCCCTCCCAACTTGGAAAATCTCTAATATTTTCTCCAATTAATAATCTGATCACCCAAATTTGTATCCTGGTTAATTATTTTCTACCAACTAATTGGTCTTATTTGATTAATTGATTTTAATGCATAAAAATCTGTCTCCCTCTATTCTGGATTCAGTGATAAAACTGAGGAGGACTGCGCCCTATTCCCATGTTTTGCTTGATAAAGTTATATGCTTAGAAATTCAAACCTTTGTTTCCCCAGTCATTTCATTTTTCACCTGTCACATTTCTCACCTGGTGAGATCACTACTCCTATAACTTCTTTCTCTCATCTGTGAGTTCCTCCTTTGAATTTAAACTTCAGGAAATTCAGGAGTCATGTTCACCTCTAATCTGACTCAATTCCTGACTCTCTGGACTACTTTTCTAGTACTCTACCACCAGAGTACCTAGCTGTACCACTACCCCCATATATCCCACACCATCTCTACTCCTTACAGTTGTCTCCCCCTTTAGAATGGAAACTCTGTGAGGGCAGGAACCTGTACAGTATTTGTATTCCGAGAGCTTAGCACAATGCTTATTGAATCTTAATTTGATCTTTTCTTTAATGACACTTAATCTTTAATAACAGCACCATTGTCCCAATCACCGGACTTGAAACACCAGTCATTTCTGGTTCTTCTTCTCAGTTGTTCCTCCTACTCCTTCCTCAACATCCAACCAATTTCCCCATCTTGTCATTTCTTATAAAGTAATATTCCTTATATCCATCAGCTCCTTTCCATCCTCACTATAACAACTCTAACTTGGGCCTTAATTACCTCTCACTGTGGCAGAACTAGGCTTTTTGACTGTTAAGTCTGAGGTGTGATCTTTCCACTAGCACTTTTGTCTCCCTAAGCACAACAGAATTGATAAAGACAAGAGGCTGGCTCAAGTCCATTAGCTCCTGTGAGCTGGTAGAACCCAAGGTTTCTCTATAATAGTTTATAGAGTTGGACTGGCCCAAAGCCAAATCCCAAAAGATGGCTAGGATTTGAAAAGTGATGGTTGTGAACTGTGGGTAATATATCCAGGTGGTGTGAACTGCAGAAGTTAAGGCCTTGGGGGAGTGTGAAAAGTTAACTATGAAATAGCATTGAAAAATAAAAGGATTATTGAGCAGCCTGAGTGCTCAACTAGAGATAGACAGCATGAATTTAAAATGTGCCAAGTTCAAGTTTGCATGGTTCTGTGAACTTCAGCTTGGCACAGGAACCAAGAAAATAGATGGTGGCAGCAGGCCAGGTTTGGGTGATAATACTGCAGAAGGTTGAGACTGGGGTATAAATGAAAGCAACATTGACCAGCCATGATCTTCAGTCTGGATAGAATGAATTAATAATGTGGGCCAAAGAGCAGACCCTCAAAGGAGATATAAGAAGTGGCAGGTACCAGGTGAGTCAAACCACATCAACATTACTACCATCACCACCACATTCCCTCAACTTCTTTGAAGAAAGCCCAGGACTCTGAGCCTAAGAGCCCTTGGAGCAGCACCCCACCCTTCTTCCCCTCACCTAATTCTGTATCCATTCCAGTCCCTGAAGCCATCATTCCTAAATCAATCCTAATGGAATGTGACCTGGCTACTTCATTTGGCAGCCACAGCTTCTAAAGACCTAGAAAAATAGCATTTGGCCAGCAGTCCTGGGCCCTGTTAAATAGCTCAACATCAAAAAATCTGGTTTTATCAGTGGAAATAATCTAAAATAAGAGAATCACTCTCTTTCCTTGATGCTGAACTTTAAGGCCCATAGGGCCTTTCCATCTACGTTGTAGGTGATCCCTCCTTGGTTGACTCTCCTAATCAGAACTGCAGGAACTGTATTTTTTCCTATTTGTATCCTTAGCAGTTAGCAAACTGCTTTGCTCTTAATGATGGCTTAAAAAATACTTTTTCATCAAGTTATGAGAAAGTTAGAAGTTGGGGAAGGCAAAGCAAGAGTTGATGTGATTGGCGTTGAGGAAGAAGAGAATGGAAAGATATTCTCAGAGAAGGGATATCAGTGAATGTTTTTGGAAGCAATGTCTTTAAGCAGGAATTGAAAATTATAGTGTGGCATCAATTTTTGTAGTGTTAGGGTCCCAAAGCAGGCAGACAGTGATGGAACCTAAAAACTTAGATATTCACTCAATTTAGCCTGGAATGGTTGAAGATTTTGTATCTCCTAATCAGAGAGGGGAGGCACCAAAGATGGATAAAAGGGGGGTACCCAAGAGAGGACCTTAATTTTCTCAGCAAAGTAGAAAATAGTCAGCCAGAGAATGGGAAAGACAGGGAAGGGAACACAACTGAGGATTTAAAGATAGTAAAAATTTTCAGAATAGTCTTTGCAAAGAGCATGTAGGAAGAATAGAAGAATTGCCTATGCATCATTGGCCTATTGAAATTAGATGGCAGGAATCTGTAGTGGGTTAGTTCTGCATGGGTCTATAATTCCTCCCTCCTATGATTGTGACTTGCCAGGGAACAGAGGAAACAAATGCTGGCAGTTGAAGATGGGTTTGATGAGCATCTCAGGTCACACCTATGGGTAGAGAAGGCTAGTGACAGAATATGGTATCCAGGTCTTATGGATCACCCTTGACTAGACATCAAGTGGATCCAGCAGGAGCAGGACAGATTGTATAAATCAAGACGAACAGGAAATTAGTGATCTCTAGAAAAACAAAGAGAAGTTTCAACAGGTATGAGGAGATGAAAGAGGGTCTTTTTTTGTAAAATGAGAGCCAGATCATCTTTCTGGGAAGTTGGATAGTTGCTGAACTTCAACCAAGACCTTCACAGAATCACCGAATTTAAGAGTTAATCATCTAGTCCAACTAATATACAAAGGAATACCTACCAATGTGCCTCCATTGTAAACCTACAAAGAAAGGGAATCTACCACCTCTGGAAAGCAAGTCACTTTCGTTGCTGGGAAGTTTTTCATAATATCAAACCAAGTAGACTTCTTTGTGTCTTCTATTGCTCTTGGTTCTGTCCTCTGAATCCAAGGCAAACAAATCTAATCCTTTCTAAATAGGATGGGTTTCAAGTCTTCCATCTTCTCTTCTTCAGGATTAATATGTTTGATGTCAGTATTCTTTTGTTTTCTAATCCCTTCATAGCTCTAATGTTCTATGATTGAAAAGTTGTATTGGAAGAACATTTTTCAATAGTTAATCTTAATCACTAACCAATTTATTGATATATTCTGTATATTTACTGTAAGTTTGTGTTGAGGATATAATGAGAAAATATATGTAAATGTGAGTTATAAATATTATTTTCATCATATGTTCAGTGAAATTAAAATAGAAACCATCCTTCAACATATCACAATTTTTTATTATTCTTTTGCATTTACTGTTTGGTAGACTATTGTTTTTTGTAATTAAATAAAGAATACCAGATTGTAAGCTTACTGAAAACAACTCTGGGCCACCTCCATTATCACTAAGGGGATGATATATGCTTCATTGTCTCCCCATATGGCTTTGGATTCTTTTTTTGGTCTCTATTTTTTGAGAGCTTTTTATCTTGTTTAGTTTGAAGGTTATGAGTGTTTTGTATGGTGATATCTATTTTTCAAATGGTGTTTTTACAATTTTATGGGTCAGTGTTATGCCTGGAAGTTGTGGGCAACAGTTTTGTCTGCAATGATTCTCCAAATTCCAGGGCAGTTTATTTATTGAATTTGGGGGTTTGAATTTTTATTACTGAGTACTGTTGTCATCCATTAGTTTATGAGCTCTGTCCTGGATCTTCTCCATCATAGTGGCAATTACCTTTGGCAAGTGAACATTTCCTTGTTGTATGCCAAACTTGATGCTTGCTATCAGAGGGCCATTGAACAATTCTTTTTATTGTTTCATCTTCCAAGGAATCATGAATAATCTAGATGTGTGAATGGGAGACACCCACCTACATAAAAAGCTATAATGGTGGAATTTGAGAGAAAATAAATGCTTGTTAATTGAAAAAATAAATAAAATTAAAAATATAAACAGCTTATAATACAGTATTTTGCTCTACCAAATCAAATACTTTTTTCACAATTAAAATCAATAAGCACAGGTATCTTTTATTCTCTTTCAGTTAATTATAAAATGGTAAATATGTGGTCCATGGTTGACTGTTGCTTGTGAAAGCCTCCTCGCCTTCTCTTAATACATTTAATAGGTCCTTATTTTGTATACAAATGCTCCTCAAATATTTTGTAAAGATGGGAGAGTAGGAATGTCAGTAGTTACTGACATTTTTTTGCAAATATCTTCTCCAGTATCTCAGGGATCTCCCATTTATATGATCCCCAGCACAGGTCCCCCTCTAATGTACTTGGTCCACTATTTTACTACCTTGTTGTCCATATTGCTACTCTTACCCCTTCTGTAAACACACTTGGGACTGTGATACTGGGTCCAAACATAATGTTTTCACTATCCTTCATGAAGAAAACAATTTGTTAAAATGCTTTTTGCAGATATTTTTCCTTTTTCTGCTGTTTGTAGTTTTCCTATTTTATTTCTTGGATGCCCTTCAGTTGGCATTGCTTAGCTGGATAGCTTGTGAAGTTTTCTTTAAATTAGTTTTATCTTCTATCACTTATCTCTAGTTTATGAGACAGTATTATTTATAACCCTCTATCATCTTTTTTTTTGTAGCATTCTTACAGAGTTTATATTCTGATTCAGTTATTGGTTGCCTTTGGCAGCTACTTCTCACCATTTGGAAAGAAAATCAGATATTTGCTGACCAAGGCAACTTTTGGGCAACTTTGATCTCTTTGTTGACCTTTTGTTAATTTTTTATTTTATGTTATTTTTCTTGTCCATTTTTCATTTTTGATTTTGAATGACTTCTTTAAATAATTCAAGGTTAACTAGTTTCAAATGTATGCCATATCTTTTTTTAATTTTCTTTATTCATTTTAAAAAATAAATTCTGATCTTGGAGATCCAGTGCAGAAATCAGGTCAAAAAATGATTCCCTATGAATGGTAAAGTCCTTCAGATGCTCCTGTTGGCAGATGACATTGTTTTGACTTCCATGAACCTCTGACTACTGCAAGGCCTCCTGGAAGAAATCTGTAATCACTCAAGGGAATTTGGCCTGTCCACCCACAGAGGAAAGACCAAATGAATGAAAAATGTCTATTGCTCAGCATTAATATGAATTGAGGTGGACACTATAGAGCTTGCCCAACAGCATATCTGGGACAACCAGTAGGAGTTGGGCCTAGAATCAAATAGGAAGATGGTACTTTGAGAAATAGCAAAGCTCTTATACTGATCCCAAGTTTCTCATGAAAGCAGAAGCCTATCTTTTCAAGATTAAGACTTAATCAGAGTTATTATATGACAGAGAAACATGGAATGCTACTTCCTTTAAAGAATTAACAAAGAAGGCGAGGGAAAGGCATATGGTGGGTGTGAACAGACTCAAAATAGTTAGCTGAGAAAAGTTAGAAATTGGGAGAAAATTTTATTAGATTGTTTGAACCTGGTCCTTCATGGCTGGGAAGTCAGACCACCCTTACCTGCTGCTTAGAGACCCTTAACCAAAGACCTGATCATAAACTCAGACAGAGTCAAGGATTGATGCAAGGAGTTTTCTTTCAGTTGTACAAGTCAAGCAACCAGAATGTCTTATCTAAAAAGTGGATACCATATTGATCAATCAGTTATTATTTCCCTGTTACTTCAATTGTTTACAGACACCTGGGGGAATGGGGCAGCCCTTTTTCTGAATTCAGGGAATTGTACCCTCTCCCAACTTGGAAAGTCCTTGATCTTTCATCCAAGTAGAAATCAAATTCTCTAATGTTGCACTGTTTACTTTTTAATTAATTGATCTTATTTGCTTGATTGTTTCTGATGTGTTAGAAGTCTGTCTCTTCCTATATACAGGGTTCAGGCCTAAGCTTAGGAGGTCAGGTTTTATTGTTGGGTAAATTACCATGCATTGCTTGGTAAGAAACTCCAACCTTTGTTTCCTCAGCCATCTTTCTTTCATCTGTCAAATAAACAAGAGGAAGTGCATTGAATAGGAATAAGGGACATTATTGAGAAATGTTGTAACTAGAAAAGAAAAGTGATGAATGGACAGATAGAGAGCAAACCCTTCCACTGGCATCCCTATCAGAAGGGAAATCAAGAAGGATGTGGAGAAATAAAGAGGTGCTTCTAGCACATTGTGTAAGACTCTCAGTGAACTTTTCAGAAGGCATGGACAGAAGTTGCATCTTTGGCTGGACCTCCTAAATTGGTAAGAATTCAGATCCATTTGAGAATTTTAGTTTGTGAAGCATAGAAAGTTTCCTGCTATATAATTTGGGCCAAATGATTGCATCTTTTTGGTTTTAAGTTAGGCACTAAGTTTTTACCTGCAAAGGTTTCGATCATTTCCTTATGTTGTGATCCCATGAACTATCCCTCAATTTTTTATTTGAGGTTGGGTACTCCGCGTCTTACCAACTCAGGCTCAGAATACTCTATGAGAATGGACACCTAAGGTTAGAACTCACAAGCCCCCATCATTGTTTACCTATTTATTATCATTCAGAAGGCACAATACGCTCAAAGCAATCATTAAATTAATAAGAAACATAATAAAAACTTTTCTTCATAAACTAGAAGTACCCTCTCCCACAAATATAACCAGAGTCAATAGGAAGAGTATAAACTTGTAAATCTCATAAGTCAAAGGGCACACTTGTAGGGACCACATGTGACCAAGGCAGTTTACATCTCTAGTCTGCCAGATCCTTCCCTATTCACTTTCCTCTACTGGATCCTCACTCTTGCTCCTGGGTAAGTTGTATTGCCCCCATTACTGATAATGACTACTACCTTTACCAGATTTAGGTTCAGAAAAAATCCTGGCTTGGGTTACTGGCATCACCAGAGCCCATAACTTAGTATCTGTCAGTATCTCAGATGTGGAACCTGCTATCTTTTGAGTAGGGTCTAGCCTCTACTCTTGTTCCATGGGATACTATAATATATTTCTGGTGGACATTGCCAAGGAAAGGCAGGGAGAGATAAATTCTTCCCATTTTTGATGCTCTATCCGAGAGGCAAGGGTAATGTGAAATGTCAATTTGTTCCCCATGCTCACTATTCCCTCTGTCAGAGCAGGCCCCTAGTTTTTAAATTCTCACCAAATCTATCTCCACTAAGGGACAAGTTCATTAACTCTGTCAACTCTTAACCATACTTTCTGATTTTTTGTATGCAAACTTACCTGTCACATCTTATTCCCAGAGCCGTTCAGTGTAGGGGAACCTTGTAGTTTCATCAAGTGGATTGGGGAGGGCATTCATTTGATTAGGGGGTCCCTTATCCAGACATACACAGTACATTTTCATCAACTGGAAAATCGAAGTGATAATAATGAAGATGATGCTGGGGATACAAAGTGAAAAATAGTTCCCTGCCTTCAAGGAGCTCCCAGTTTATTTTATTTTATTTTTTTGGCAAGCCAATGGGGTTAAGTGGCTTGCCCAAGGCCACACAGCTAGGTAATTGTTAAGTGTCTGAGGTCAGATTTGAACTCAGGTCCTCCTGACTCCAGGGTGGGTGCTCTATCCACTGCACCACCTAGCCGCCCTGAGCTCCCAGTTTAGATGAAGGAATAGGAACTAGACTCCAGGGGCAGGGGGTACAATTTTCTTCATGGATATTCCCAAACTTATCTTTAGCACAGCTTCCAGCAACCAGAGATTGTTGTTTTTTAAGACAAATACACACTCATATATTAGACTTTATTGACCATGATTGTGAAGAGTAGTAAAACACCAAAAACCAAATTCTTGGAACTTTTTGAGAAATTTGAATATTTTCTCCAAAAAGCTGGGTATTTAGTTTTTTTAAGCCACAGTGCCTCCCTAATCATGTTAATGACTTGTGGTAAATTCAGGAAACCCCCAAACTACTTGTTGAGGAGAGACATTAGAAATGGTCATTGCATTAAATTAAATTCATTGAATAAATTTATCAAGTACCAACTTTATGCTAGCTACAATGCTAGGCTACAGATCTTGCCTTCAGGGAACTTTGAATTTAATTGCCAAAATAGTAAATGTAGCCATGTAGTATAAGTAAATACAAAATACTTTGAAGGGGAAAAAGAACATTAAGAAGCACAAGAATCAGGGAAGGCTTCATGAAACAAGTAGCATCTCAACAGTCTTTGAGGGAAAAATAAAGCACATGGATTTACAGGAGGTACTTTAGAGAAAATCTAATTTTCTTTACCATTTTACAGCTAAGGAAACTGAGGCCTAGAAAGATAAAGTGACTTGCCTAAAGTTTCCCCATTCCTTCCATTTAGCCATGTTGTCTTTCTTTGAGGGAAGTTAATGAAGAGAAGGCTAAGCTTTCCAGATATAGGAGACAACTTCAGTAGATAGACCAAGGACTATTGAGTCTAGGGATACATCAAGCAATAAACATTTATGAAGTGCCTCCTGTATAGCAGACACTGTGTTAGGAATACAAAAAGAAATAGTATGTATTGCTTTTTTTTGTATTGCCCATTGAAAGAAGAGTTTGTAGTGCAGTTTGACTGAAATGGGGAGTGTTTGGAGGGGAGTAGTGCAAGAAAAACTAGAGCTCAGTTACCAAAAGTTGGGTCAAGGAACTCGAATTTTATCCTTGAGGCAATAGGAAGCCATTAAATCTCCCCTTTTGAACAGGAATGGAATGAATTGAAATAGTTAGACCCATGTCTTGGAATAGAAATTATGAGGAGGATTAGAAAGATGAGAGACTGAACTGGGAGATCTATAAGCACACTATTAATCTGGTAAGAGTTTAGGGGAGGCCTTGGCCAGGGTGGTAGCCAAGTGATTAGGGAGCAAAATGAGAGAGGAAAAAGAAACATGGCACCCTTCCCAGTTAGCTTCCACCACCCTACCAACCCTCTTTGGTTTTAGTTATCCCTGAATGTTGCTGTCCTTCAGAGCTAACTTCCTTGGAATGAGATGGGTGTTTGGGGAGAAGGGACAGATTCATATTTCTTTCCCTTCTTTTCTGACTTTCCTCAATTTAATTCAACAAATATTCATTAAATGACTACTGCCTGCAAAGCATTGTGCCAGGTCCTTGGAGAGAGGAAGTAGGGAATGCAAAGATATATATGTATATATATATATTTCCTCTCCCACTCTCTCTGTATTGTTTCCCTATGGGCACCATGAGAGATAGGGAAGGATAGGGGAGGTGAGAGAGAAAAAGGTTAGGTAGGCTAGGCTAAGGTATGGCTGAGTAAGATAGGGTTGATAAGGAAGAAGAAGAAAAAGGTTGAGGGAGAAGGCAAGGGAGGAGAGCAAAAGAAAAGTCAGGAGAAAAGTGAATGGAAGAGGAGGCAAAGACAGTAACAGAGAGAAGGGGAAGGAAGAGAAAGGAAGTGAGAGGAGGAAAAGGGAGAGAAAAAGGAGGAAAAAAGAGAAAAGAGAGGGAGAGAGCGCAGTTAATGATGATTTTGGCACATGAAAAAAGTCATGATTTGAGATTTTTTTCAGACAATCACAGGAAAAAGATAATTTATTCAACGCCTTATGAAAACCTTGTGAACAGGAGTCATTCAGCTAGCTAGGACACTAGATACTTCAGTAAGACTGTTTCTGGTCCCTGTCTGTACTCCAATACCTTTGGCATTCAGGCTTCTAGGAGAGAAATGAAAGTGTTAACTGGAAACCAAGAAATCACATGGATTAAACACAAAGACTACAGCCAGTGATAGTATCAAGACAGAAAGGTATTTAGAATTCATTTGAGTTGGGTTATCTTTTGTCCCTAGCTAAGATGGAACTGAGAGCCTCTAGGAGTAGAGATAATGACCCAGAGAGAACCAGGGCAGCTGTGAGATGAAAAGATCCAAAGTTTCTGAGACTGTCAGTTATTGGAAGTCTCACTGGGCCAGTGAACTGGGATTTCCATTTGGGTGTGGAACCTCCTCATCATGTCCCTTCTCTCATTTTTTTCTTTTAGCTCATGACACAAAGTATAGTCATTCCTTTCCTATTCTTTTCCTATGAACCATGCTTGAGTATGGTTAGAATTTTCTCTGTCTATAGTCAAAGATCTGGGAGGGCAACCAGGAGAAGGACTAGGGGAGAGATAAATGCCTCCATATAGGAATTTTTAAAAATTTAATTTCCTTTTTAACTTCAATCTAAGTAAATCATTTAAGTGATCATAGCATATTAAGTCTACAACAAGCAACAACCTGAGAAGACTCCACAGAGAAGACTTGCAATAGGTAGAGAAGAGATTCAATATTTTATATAACATTTTATTTCATCCTTCAGATTAATTTAAAACCTGGCCATCAAGGAATCATTACTTTACTATTGCCTCTTTATCATGGACTTGCTTTGGTGGGAAGCATCTCATATTTGAAGGCTGAATGCCCTCAGCTGGCCCCTCAGGGATCTCGTAGCCTCTTGAGAAAAGGCTTTCTCACACCAGAAAATGTCATTTACAGGGTCAGTGGTCTAGTAGTTTGAACAGTCATATTCTCATTCATTCTCTCTCTCTCTCTCTCTCTCTCTCTCTCTCTCTCTCTCTCTCTCTCTCTCTCTCTGACATTTTAAGAAAGGCAACACTGGGACCACATACCCAAAAGACCCCACACTGAGGCCCGAGTCATGACTAAAACAATAAGCATAGATGAAGGGCTATTCAGGGTCTGATGTGCTATTACAGCTACTCTTTAGGGACTTAGAGATTTCCATAGAACAAGCAAACCTGCTAATAATGATAAAAACAATAGCCTTTTCATTAGTCATTGTTATCCCTCAGTCATTTTTCAGTTATGCCTGACTATGACCTCATTTAGGATTTTCTTGGCAGAGATACAGTAGCAGTTTGCCATTTCCTTCTCCAGCTCATTTACAGATGTATAAACCAAGGCAAACAGATTAAATGACTTACCCAGGGTCATATAGCTAGTGAATATCTGAGGTCAGATTTGAACTCAGAAAGATGGGTCTTCCTGACCCCATGTCCAATATCTTTTCCACTGAACTAACTAGATACTCTTAGTCATATGTTACCTCAAAAAGGAAATGTCCTTAATTTTAAATGCCTGCAGTGTGGAAGAGGAAGAGATTAAAAGGAGGAAAGAGAAGGCAAAGGAAACAAGTTGGAGTAATGCTGCAACCACTGAGGCAGCTAGATAGTACAGTGGATAGAACATTCTGGAGTCAGGAAGACCAAAGCACAAATCTGAACCTGTGTGACGCTTGGCAAGTCACTTAACCTTAGTTTCTTCATATGTAAAATGGGAATAATAATAACACCTACCTCCCAGCATTATCCCAGGGATAAACTGAGAAAGTAAAGTGTTTGTCACTTAGCAGATGCTATTAGTATTTATTATTATTCTTATTATTCTTAGTAGTAGTAGTAGTAGTAGTAGTCATAGTAGTAGTAGTAGTAGTAGCAGTAGTAGTAGTAGTAGTAGTAGTAGTAGTAGTAGTAGTAGTAACAGTAACCAGGAAAGGGCAAAATGCATAAGGTCTAGGCTTTCCACTGAAAATGATCCAAGTAGGAGACCCTCTTCTCAGATTATAACAAACTCTTGGTTACTCCTCTAGTTCTCTGGTACACCGCCCCCTCTCCTACACAAAAGAGCAGAGCTGCAATGCTAAAGAGAGCGGGTGTTTTGTGGGGTGGTGGCAGGGTCTCACTAAAATGCCTCTGATTGCTTTTCCACCTGTGATGCCACAGACTGGGGTCAGGTACCCATGAATATAGGGGTTGTATGGAGGATGACAGTTTTCAGCAAAGAAGAATTCATTTATGGAATGGGCCTGAAGAGAGGGACAAGGCAAAGGAAGAAGAAGCATCTCTAGATGAGTATCTGTCAGGCAAAGTCACTTAGGAAAATTCTGGGTTTTTTCCTCAGATAACCATAAGAGAAAAAGGTCATAATCAGCTTTTTAGTGGGGAAAAAGGCCCAAACCATGAGTTTTTAAATTTTAAATTAATTTTGAAACCCTAAAGTTTGAGACTGGAAGATATTTTGGGGGCCATCTAGTCCAAGTTCTGATTGTAGGTGATGAGACAACTAAGGTTCAGAAAGAGTAAGCTGCTTGCTCAAGGTCACAGACTAAGTAGCAGGACCAAAATTCAAAGACACATTCTTTGATTCCGCAGCCAGTGGTTATTCTCCTATTCCAGGCTGCCTTTCTAGCTCATGTCAGCTATGAGTGATAATTAGTCTGTGATCTTCCTAGCTGAACATTTAACTTAATCAAATTCAATTGTTTACACTGTCTCCAAATATCGATTGTTGAGCCCTATGTCCTGGAAATCTCTAGCAGCAACAGTAGGGACTTGGTAATCCTTAGACTAATACTAACATCACATGCTAAATTGGACCTTTCCATATGACTGCTCTCAATGATGTTTCATTTTAATTGCCTCTAAGATAAGGAAGAATAGAAGCTTCTTTCAGTAGCCTGAATCTAAGGAAGAAGGGAGCTACACAGTTAATGGACCATAGAGCTGTACCCAGCTGGGAAGGATAGGGTTGGCTGCCCAGAATGTCATCCCAGAGGATGCATTAAATATGGCCTGGAGATTTGCGAGAGATCATTGGTATAATTAGAGAGGTGTAATATCACAAGGGATATGGAGCTATCCTTGGCTTAGCCTCATCTTCTTCCATCAATAAGTTTTTTTTCTTCATTCTCTGTTTACACAAATAATTAACTTTCAATCAGTTTTTCTATGAGTTATGAACACATGACTTGGAAACATATCTTGCATACATATGGTCAGTGGCCCACTGCCTTGTCTTCCACCCATCTTAAGATCAATCTCTTCCCTACTTCCTCCAAAGAGAAATTCTTCTGAACCTACAATGCCACCTGGAGGTTAGCTCAAGGAAATGGTTGACTCATTGCTTCTTTCCCGTCATTGCCTTTCTTTCCCGTCATTGCCTTTCTTTCCCCTTAGGGGATCTTTCACACTTTATGCTCCCTGATGATTTCCCCTCCACTTTTCACTATTTACAACTCAGTATTTTTCCCAACTTCAGTCAATTTCTTTTCCATACATATAAATCATCATCATTTACCCTTCCAATTTGTGTTCAATGTCCTCAAGAAAATCCTCTTTTCCTTCCTCTAGCGAACAAAAAAATGACCCCAATCTCCACTGATGAGGACAAGAATAGTGCAAGTGATGTAGATGTATCAAGAAAAGGAGATTCTAGTTTTAAACAAGGGCTAAGTAAAATTAGGCAGAACCAAGCCATCAACCACTATAGCTCTTAAATGTGCCTGGAAGCCATTGCTTTTAGAAATTTCTCCAATCCAAACTCTACACTTTCTCCTCTCCTCAGAATAAACCTGTATTTCCTCAAGGACAAACAAAAGAAATCATTTTTAAATTCAGTTTCATTGTTCTTATGTTTTGCATAATGACTAGCATTATAAATTCCTCCAAAAGTCTTGCAGCCAGAAAGAACACATACTAGAAATGTGATTAGGGCAAGACATTAAACTTCTTAGCATCCTCTGGAATCCCTTTGAGACGATAAATTACAGCAAATGGTCAATTCACATTGTGAAAGGAGTTTCCACAATGGTAGTAAGTTAATCAGACAACAAGCTTTTATTAATCACCTACTATGTATCATTGTTAAGCCTTGGGGAAACAAAGAAAGGAGAAAAAAATTCCCATGATTTCTACCTTCTAGAAATTAATATTTTAATGGGGCATTAAAAATGCAAACAACTACAAGATATTTAAAGTAAAAATCGGAGGTAATCTCAGAGGAAAAGGGAGAGTAGGAGAACCAGGAAAGGCCTCTTGTAGAGGGTGGGATTTAAGGTGAGTCTTGAAGGAAGCCAGGGAGGTCAGGATAAATAGGTAAGGAGAGGTCATTCCAGGCATGAGAGACATTCTAAGGCATGAGGGAACAGTTAAGCATGAAGGGATAGTGAAAAGTGGAGGGAAAATCAGCAGGGAGCATAAAGTGTGAAAGATCCCCTAAGGGGAAAGAAAGGCAATGGTGGGGAAGAAGCAAGACAGCCTGCCAGCTGACTCTTCATTATTCCATTCATTATATCTGTGACTTCCAACACTTAAGTACCCTTCTCTGGTCAGGCTTGTTTTTAGTATCTTCATTTAAAAATATATCCTTTCCACTTTCTCCTCCCTAGAGAGCTATCCCTTATAACAATGAATAATAAAGAAGAGAGACAGAGAAACAGAGAAAAAAGACAGATAGAAATAGAAGAAACTATTAAGCAAAATTAATCAATACATCAGGTTTAACACTGAATCTAATACATCTGCAAACTTCATAATCACATAGCACAATTTCATTTTTTTCTATTTACACTGTTTATTCATTATGTATAATGTTTACTTGGTTCTGTTTATTTCATTTTACATTAGTTTATCTTTTCCAATGCTTCTCAACAATTTTAATACCACAGTAACAATCTAGGACATTCTCAAACCAGTCATTGTTTAACTATCCCCAAATCCATGGGCATCTATTTTGTTTCCAGTTCTTTGCTATTAATAGAAATGCTACTGTAAATAATGTGTTGTATATGGGATCCTTCTATCTTTGACTCTCTGGGGGAATATTCCTAGCAATGAGATCTCTGAGTCCAAAGGTACAGGTGATTTAATCCTGTTCTTAGCATAATTCTAAATTGCTTTCCATAATGGTTCAACCACATCAAACATCCACCAATAGTGTATTTGTATACACCTCTCTTTCCAAAAATCTCTTCAGCTATTCTCATCTCTTGTCATCTTTGCCAATTGCTATGGGTGTTAACTGAAATCACAAGATTCTTTTGATTTGCATTTTTCTCATTATTAATTACATTAAGCAATTTTTCTTATGGTTTTTTATATTTCATAATTCTTTTGGGAACTGTTTGTAATAGTATTTTAGCTAGGGTGGTAACAATGGCAATGGGATTGAGAAATACTTTTAAACTTAAATTCATGCCAATAATCTGGTATTTGTTTAATGGTTTATTAATGAAGCATGACATCTCTGGATAAAATACAAAGAGTCAAGTATTATGAGTGCATCTTTGCATCTTTCAGTTCAGGACCCAGAAGAGTTTCCTGAAGATAGTTTGCCAATTAAGTGCTTACTGGAAGAATGGCTGAATCTTTGAGTATTATATTAAAAATATAGTTACATCATATTTTGGTCCATTGAAACTTGTCCCATTTAGTTAATTTTGGAGTGAATAACCCAGAGCACATGGAAGACAGAGGGCCAGAGTCTCTGGACTTGGATTTCTGGTGGGGAGGGGGTAGGATAGAATCTGCTCTTTGAAAAGCACCTGGAAGCTGGCCCAATCCTTCTTAAAGGGGACAGCTAACCTGAGAGGAGTAAATGGGTGGCAGAATTGGAAGAGACAAAGTAGGTAATTGTATCCTGGACCTGTTGCTTTGCTCTAGTGTTATGCAACTCTTTTTCTAGCTTTGAATAAATTGATGATGTTGAAGAATATGGAGGGTGGAAAAATGTTTGTTCAGCCCTCACTTTTTGCTATTTTAAAAAGTTTCATTGATTCTTAATGCTCTTTATCGCACTCATTTTCCAGTTCTGCTCTGCTGCCATAGAATCCTCCCTTAAGCAGACCAGCTGATACAAATACTGGAGTGGAGAGTTCATGTAGCATGTTGTATTTTCAGCCTCTCATCTCTCAAATAAGTAAAGGGAGGTGGATTTCATCTCTCAGCTCCCTGTTCTGTTGTCTCCATTTACGTGATTGTAGTCACTGCTATTCTATTTCTGCTTTCTCATCTCTGCCTAAGTTCCTAAGAGTCTTCCCAACTCTTCTCTGAAGTCTTCCTATTCATCTTTTCTTACCACACAATAATAGCATTCTACTACATTTATATAAATGATGATTTTTCTTGAAGTAGCAAGTGAAGTGGGCACACTGAATCATTAGAGGGTCTTTTCTATGAAAGAAGTAATCTAGGGGCGGCTAGGTGGCGTAGTGGATAAAGCACCGGCCCTAGAGTCCAGGAGTACTTGGGTTCAAATCCAGTCTCAGACACTTAATAATTACCTAGCTGCGTGGCCTTGGCCAAGACACTTAACCCCGTTCGCCTTGCAAAAACCCAAAAAACAAAACAAGAAGTAATCTAGCCTTACCTGTGCGTTCTGCAGTGCTACTCCTTCTTGAGAACATTTCAAGAGATTCCCAGATCACTTGGATTCTCTTTTCTCTGTTTTCATCCTCTTTGACCTCTCTGCAAAATGTAACTCAATCCTTACTTTTAAAAATTCATTAAAAATGATAATTTCAGCCTTTCCTGACTCTTGCTATTGACCTTCCTCCCTGGCAGCCTTGGATTTATTCTCTTTATATTTATTTTGTGCCTAATCACATATGTATGTCACATATGCATATGTACATAGCACATAGACTCATATTTGAAGGAAATAGAAATCTACTCCAATATCTTTGCCAAGAAAATCCCAAATGGGACCTTGAAGAATCAGACATAATTAAAATGACTGAATAAATTTATACAAATACATATTCACATCTACATAAACAAAGTCAATCTTCAATATTTGTAAATTTAACTTTTGCAACTTCAAGCATTTAGGTGATTTTATTAGTAACCTCATTTTCATTTTTGTATTGGCAGCTGCACACATTCTCAGCTATGCTCGGTAGAGAAAAAAATGAGAGGCATGCTGTGTGTGAGTTTGTCAAACAATTAATAGCCTACTAGGCAAGCTTCATTGGTCTTGTTCATCCTATCATTGTAAAGAGTTCCCTATGCATTTGGTGTATCAGAGATAATCTCAAGACTTTGCCAGTTTTGGAATCTTCTGACAGCAGCAAATAAAGTGGCAACAATTTCTCCCTTGGATTTCAGAGGATGTCCAAGGTCAAGGGGTTATAGCAGTATAATATTATCTGAAACCAGTGCTTTGTTTTGTTTTGTTTTTTTAATTAAGATTTTAGCACAAAAGGTCATAGAATTCTAGGGATTTACTAGCAAGAAAAATGTTTTTTTGCCTGTTACTGGTTTTATTTTGTGTGCGGCAATTTATGGATTATTTCATGATTGTTGTATTAAGGAAAGTGTAAATTATCAGGATGAGTGTTTTGTTATAAAGAACTCTATGCAGAAAAGATATTTTCAGCAATTTCCAGCAAAAAGATTACAATTTTAGGTGATCATAGGAACCTTTTTCTTTCCCATAGGTTTAATTGAATCAATATTTACATTTTTTGACTTTCACACTATTTTCTAGGAACATGACCCCCCACCAAAATCCAATTCACAAACCAGTCAAGATATCACCTGTGAGGTCACTGATCCTCTTTCAAAAAAGACAGACAACAACAAAGAACAAATCAACACACCTATGAAAGCTGAGTGTTGACTCGGTGACTGTGTATCTGCATGTATGTGGATGTTCCATGCATGGAGTCTATGAAACCCAGGTACTTAACAAATGCCCACTCGATTCAGTGCCCATTCTTCCAGGTACTAGGTACAAAGTGCTAGGGAAATGATGAATGAAACCGTTCCTAGCTTCTAGGAGCTTACGTTCTATTGGGGAGACAAGTACACAGACAAATAAACACATGAATATTGGTGACTAGGAGATGGATGTGGGAAGTCTTAACAGAAGAGATGATCATTGGAGGAAAATAAGGATTCTGATAGGTAAAGGTATCTGAGGCATGGAGGCTGGTTTGTGTAAATATATGGAGGTGGGAAATTAAATGTTAAGTTTGAAGAATAATACATAGTTCAATTTGTTGGGTTTTTTTTTTTTGCAAGGGAATGGGGTTAAGTGATTTGCCCAAGGTAACACAGCTAGGTAGGTAATTAAGTGTCTGAGGTCCGATTTGAACTGAGGTACTCCTGACTCTAGGGCTAGTTCTCTATCCATTGTGCCACCTAGCTCCCCCTTAGTTTGGCTAGACTATAGAGAGTATGAAAGATATTGTTCCCACTGTTCTCAGAGATACTAGATGTATTTGTAGGAGAATGCATCTTAGGCTTATGGAGAGAGAGAGAGAGAGAGAGAGAGAGAGAGAGAGAGAGAGAGAGATTGTAGCTACTGTATTTATTTTACTATTTTAATAAATTCCTTTAGTTTGAGTTTATTTTGTTCAATGTCTGATTATTAGAGGTAAAAATAACCAAGGGGACTTTTGAGCTACAGTTCTAGAAATGTGAATTCACATAGCACCCTTGAAACAAAGGAAGAGGAATGGTCCTTCCTAAGGTATCTGCTGGGAAGAAAGCTCAGAAGAGAATACTATATACCCTGCCCTTCACCTTTCACCTCCAAGACCTTGCATGGGCCCTTCAATCCTAAAATGCCCTCCTTCTTAAATCCCTAGATTCCCTCAAGCTTCAGCCAAAAATCATGTTGAGGTATATGAATGTAATGGAATATTATTGTTCTATAAGAAATTGATAAGAAGGCAGATTTCAGAAAAAATTTGGAAAGACTTACATGACCTGATTTGAATGAAGTAAGCAGAACCAGGATAATATTGTACTGTAACAACATTGTGTGATGACCAACAATGATAGACTTAGATCTTCTCATCAGGTCAATGATCAAAGACAATTCCAAAAGCCTTGTGATGGAAAATGCCATTCACATTCAGAGAAAGAACAATGGATTCTGAATGCTGATTAAAGCATATTATCTTCATTTTTTAGTTTGTTTTATTTTGTTTTTTCTTTCTTGTTTTTCCCTTTTGTTCTGATTCTTTTTTCATAGCATGACTAATATGGAAATATGCTGTGCATATTATGATGTTTGTCTTTCATTATTTTTTAGGTTTTTGCAAAGCAATGGGGTTAACACACAGCTAGGTAATTATTAAGTTTCTGAAGTCGGATTTGAACTCAGGTACTCCTGACTCCAAGGCCCTGGTGCTTTATCCACTGTGCCACCTAGCCACCCCTTTGTCCTTCATTCTTGAAGAAGACCACGACATCAAGGAGGTAATGCCATGACAAAACCATGATTGGGATTTGAGCGAAAGGGTGCTGTGCTAAGTCACCAGCCTCACTTTCTCATCTGGTGCCATCTGGATCCAATGGTCAAATATAAATCAGGACAAATAGTTATGACTCAGGATGTAAGGCAGTCAGGGTTAAGTGATTTGCCTAGGGTCACACAGCTAATTTGAATACAATCTGGATTTGAACTCACAACTTTTTGACTCCAAGGCCAGAGCTCCATCCACTGAGGCACCTACTTGCCCTTAATAACGTATATCAGATTTCTTGCTGTCTTGAGGAGGAAGAAAGAAAAATTTGGAATTCAAAATTGTATAAAAATGAATATTGAAAGCTATCTTTACATGTAATTAAAAAAAATACCATTAAGATAAAAAAATACTCAGCTACAGAATCACATTTTCCGTGATGCCTTTTTGACTTATCCAGACATTTACTGGAGCTTTCTGCATGCCAAAACCAATGAAAACAATAGTGTCTTGACTTGCCTTAGTGATGATATCATCCTTCAAAAGGTAGAGGGATCAATAAACAGAAATTCTGTGCTCGATCTGTTTCTGGCTACAGAAATTTTGCTGTTTGGAAACTGATAGGAGATGGTGGGGGGAGAGAAGTGCCCACTTTGTGCTTAAGTTTATGATAAAGAATGAGAAGAATTCTTAGCATAGTCTGACATACACCCTAGATTTTAACAAAACAGATTTCAGAGTTCCAAAGACAGGTCCGATGCTATGTACTAACATTTTATAAAGAAAATTAGCCCAGGAGAGATAGGAAATGTTCAAGAATGAAATTCTTAAGACACAAAGGGAAGCAATTCCAATGAGAAGGAAGAATGGAATTTTTCTGGACAGACTAATGTAGGTGTACAGAGAACTTAACAACTTAGATTTTTAAAAAGATGAAAATAAGACTAGGTAACAGGATGAATCTCTTATTATGGCACAGAATTGTAATAATAATATTAGGAATGCTGAAGCTCAGATTGAGCTGAGACTGGTGAGGGAAGCTAAGGCCAACACAAAAGTATATTTTGTTGTTGCTTATGGTTTGATTTAAGTCTATTGGGAGAAAGAGAAGGATCACAGTAGGACAAGGTCTTTGGGATGGATGGGATGATGATAACTGACAGTGGAGAAAGAAGAAAAAAACTGCTCAATTTTTGTTTTCTTTCTGTTTTCTCAAGAAAGGAGAAGTACCTTTGAACAGGAAATGAAAGAACTAAATGACTCACCTAAGATGAGGAAGGAGATAGTAGAGAGCATACACTTTCCCGTGAGGAATTTAAGTCACCTGACCCATGAATAATATCTTCAGGAATTGTCAGAAGTGATCATGGAAAATTGGAAAGGCATTACAAGATTAGGAAAAGATAAATTTGGTCCTAATTTTCAAAATTGAAAAGGAAATGGACTTTGCAAACTATTAGACAATTAATTGGTCTTTGACTCACAGGAAAGTTACAGGAGTTATAGGACTGATTTTAAAGGAGATAACTAGTGTATGTCTAAGAAGAGAAGCAGTAATAATAATAATAATGAATCAGCACAATGTCCTTGAAAATAAAGTATGGCAAACTTGCCTCATTTCACCTTATCTATCTATCTATCTATCTATCTATCTATCTATCTATCTATCTATCATCTATCTATCTATCTGCTATCCATTCATTCATTTAGTTATCTATTTATCTATTTATTCATTTTTCCAACTATATAGAACTGTTGTTTTCAGCAATCATTTTTTTTAACAAGGTTTTTTGAGTTTCACATTATTCTTCCTTCCCCTTCCCCCGATAGAAAGCAATCCAGCATAGGCATACATGTATAATTATGCTAAACATAAATCATGTTAGTTATGTTGAGAGAGAAGAATCAAATCAAAATGGAGAAAAAAGAGAAAAAAATACATAAGCCAACTTTTAAGCTAGTATAAGTTTTTTTCTGTGTTTAAACTCCACAGATCTTTCTCTGAATATGGATATTGTTTACCATCACAAGTCTTTTAGAATTGTCTTTGATTATTGTACTGCTGAAACCTCATTTCTTTTTGATTGTCTTATTGAACTAATAAATAAAAGAAGTGGTATGTATGCATATGGTATACTTAGAGTTTTTCAAAGCTCTTAATGAAATATCTTATACTATTTTTCGTGAAGAAGATGAGATCTGGATTTAATAATAATTCAGACAAATTCAGAACTGATTGAATGTCCAGACACAAAGAATACTTATTAATGTTTTAATGTCAATGGGACAAACCATCTTCAATGGAGTGCCTGAGGGATATATGGTTGGTCCTGTAATGCTTAACATTTTTGTCAGTGATTTGACATTGATAAATGAAAGGTGAATCAAATTTGTAGATGATACAAAGCCAGAAGGGATCTCCAACACACAAGACAATCAGAATATAGAAGTATCTAGGAAGTCTGGAGCATTAGGCTGATTTTATCTATTAAGATAAAATTCAGTAGGGATAAATGTGATATATATTTCACTTGAATACAAAAGATAAATACCCAAGTACAAAGTAGGGGAATTGTAATTAGATGGCAATTGTTCTGAAAAAAAAAATCTAAGGGTTTTTGTGGACTGCAAGTTTAGTATGACTCAGAATTGTTAAGTGGCTGCCCCCCAAAATGAATGCAACTTGGACTATGTTAAGAAAGACAGTTCCCAAGAAGAGGGAAGCATGAGTTCAATTGTATTCTGACCCTAGAGTCTTGACTTTTGTTCTTGGCTACACAGTTGAGGAAGAATATTAATAAGATAATGAATTTCCAGATATAACCAGTGACATAACAATTGATATAGCCTTCAAGAAATCTGGGTCAATTCCATATCTGAGTTGTCAGAAGACATCTTTAATGGACTATAAATAAAGATAGTTGATACACATAGAATTTTATGGCAAAACAGTGTGTGTGTGTGTGTGTGTATGTGTGACTTGTAAAAATAAAATTACAGAAACCCCGAGTTGGACAGGCTCTTAGGGGTCATCAAGTTCTACCCAGTCTCAGACCTATTGCTTCCAGTAAGGAGGATTCCACTATTACCTGATGTAACCCATTGCACTTTTAGCAGACCTTATCATTACGAAGTTTTTCTTTATATCAAATGGCTATCTCCAATGAATATCCATTCCGCTTAGGAACCATTGCTCTCTCAAGGAGAGTGGAACCATTCTTCTTCTTCTTCCATATGGCAAGGATGTACCCTTTAAGATCTGCTTTTTCTCAGGCTAAACTCCCCAGTTCCTTCAAATTATTTTCATGTGGTATAATCTCTGGTCTTCTAGCTGGTTCACTGAAGGTAGGAATAGATTTTGGTTTTGATTTTAGTTTTGTATCCTCAGTCCTAAGTCTATTATTGTACATTGTAACTACTTCAGAAATAGGAATGTGTTGAATTACAGGATGGTCACTTTGTTATGGATGTGCTCCTTCCAAAAATTAGACACTTTAATCTGAACACTGTATTCCATATGTCTAGTGACCACAGCTAAGTACAGTAGCCTTAGTCTCCAAAGTTTGGATGCTATTTAATTCAACTTAACAAGCACATTTTAAGCTTCAACTGTGTGCCAGGAGCTCCTATGCTAGGTTGTTGGACATATAGAGAAAAATAAAATAAAACTGTCCTTATTCTCAATAAGCTTATAAGCCTCTTTGGTGCTGTGAACTAAAATCAAGTTTGCTTTCTTAGCTACTATGTCTTATTGTTGGGTCATATTGAGCTGGTAATTAAAAAACCCCAAACAATCAAACCTCTGAATCTTTTTATGCAAACTAATATTTGGTCATATCTCCTACCTCCTATGCTGTTGAGTTTTTGAACCCAGGTTATGGGATTTTTCATTTATTTCCATTAAATCCTATCTCTATTACATTTAGTTCATTTATCATTCTAGCCCACTGAGATATTTTGGGGGCCTGATTGAAATTTAACATGTTATCTGTCCTCTTACATTTCATATCCTCACCAAATCCAATAAACATTTGGGGTATATTTTTTCAAAAAATATTCCCAACTTATTCTTATAACAACCCTAAGTCATAGGTAGGGAAGGCATAATTACATCCTTTTGAAAATGAGTAAACCAAAACTCAGAGAAGTTGATCATTTTCATATGACTATTGTAGAGGATTCAGGATTTGAACACAGATCCCCCTAAAACTGAGTGCTCTTCTACCAAAGTGCACTGATGCCTGCTTAGTTCTGTTACTGAACTTTCTAAACTTTACCTTCTTCAGAGGCATCTCTTTATTTTATGTAGTGGAAACTTTGTAGATAAGAAAAATCAAGGTCAAATTCTGCCACAGATACTAACTGGTTGTGTGACCCTGGCCAAGTCATTTAACCTCTCCTAATTAGACACACACACACACACACACACACACACACACACACACACAAACACAAACACACCTCTCCCAATAATAATAGCACCTACCTCACAGGGTTGTTATTAGGATCAAATGATATAATATATGAAAAGTGCTTCTGCAAATCTAAAAGAACTATATAAATGTTCTTCTTTATGATTAAGTGGGTTTGTTTTGGACTACTAGAGAGGACAAAGGAAGGTCCAGAGGGATTTTCTGACCTCCAATGTAAGGAATGGGATAGAAGGGCAAGTGTGGACAAATCTCATAAAAGTGTTATAAAAGCCTGCCAGGTCTGCCACCCCTTGTGTCTTACATCTGACCACTCACCTGTTCCTGTCTTCACCACCCCCACCCCCCACCCCCCACCCAGGTAGAAAAAAGTTTTCCACTCAACCTACTTCTTGCCTTGTGGGAATCCAGAGCTGATGTGATGTGAAAATCAAAAGGAAAACCAAGTCAGAATGGGCAGGCCCAACACAATGGCTCTGGGAGCACAGGGTGATCAGATTTTTCCTTCCTCTGCTTTGCTGTAATATAATTTGCCCTCCTCCCAAAACCCCTAAAGATAATTACTGAGGATGTTCCAGAAGTGGCAGCTTTGGTTGGAGTCCCCTTGTGCCCCCCTTCCAGCTCTTCAAAGTAGCTAGAGAAGACTTTATAGTGCAGATCTCAGGCTCCAGACCAGCTTAACCATTTCCGAGGAAACAGGACCCCGGGCAGGAATGGGTCATCTACCAGCCTCTATCTCACTTTGGGGTTCTGGTCTGCTTCTTCTTTTCCAGTCGGACTTGTGCCCTGTGACCTCCCTCCTCCCCTTCACCAGATTTCCTGCCTTCTTTCAAGACTCAGCTCAAAGCTCAGCTTCTGCAGGAGGCTCTTCTCAGCTTAAGTAGTTATTACTAGTACTATTAGAACGTAAGCCCCTTGACAAGAGGGATGGAGGATTTTGCCTTTCTTTTTATTCACTCTCCTTCCCACTTAGCATGATGCTGGCACTTTGACAGATTATATTTGCCAGCCACATAAAATCGTTGAAATAATCTCTCTGCCACTGCCACCAACCCATGCCTACTTAGGACTCTTGAGTTATACTGATTCCTGACATCAGGGGAATCTCTTTGTGTCATGGACCCCTTTGGCAATCTGGCGAAGCTGATGGACTCCTTGCCAGAATAATGTTTTTTAAATGCATAAAAGGGAAATAATTATATTAAAAGTAATTTAAATATTAAAAAATAAGTCTATGGCTTCGATTTAAGAACGACTGACTATATTCTCCTGTTCCAACTTAGAAACCTCCTGTATTTTCTCCCAGACAGCAACCCAGATTAAGGTTATACACATACACACATAAACACACATGTATGTCTATGTATCTATTCATAAATAGATACATATATACATATGTATAAATATATGGATACAGATATACATATAGATAAATATAGATATACACACAAATGTAAAGATATAAATGTGTATAAATGTGTAAATATATATGCAAACAAATGTATCTATCTATCTATCTACCCATATATCTATCTATCTATCTATCTATCTATCTATCTATCTATCTATCTATCTATCTCTCCATGTGGGCCTCACTAGTACTCAAAGGCAAATCATAAAAATAAATGAATAAACAAATATTATATATAAATAGATATGTGTACATATAAGTTTATATATTGTAAATAAGTTTATATATATATATATATATATAATTTTTATATTTATATAGAAATCCCATAGCTCAGAGCTATTGAGGTAGAGAACAGAGGAATGTTGTCCTAGGACACCTTCATTTAGGCCAAGCTTCCAAGTCAAATAATCCCCCTCCCATTGGCTGACATTCCGCTTGGCCTTCATTTCAGGGATGTTGTGAGACTCAAATGAGATCATGGATGTGAAGTACTTTGCAAATCTGAAGCACTATATAAATGCAAATTATGGTTTTTCTGTTGTTAGCCTCCGGCCACCAGGTCTGCAATCCCATGACTTCATCCCCCCCCCCCCCCTTCTAGTAAAGTTTATAGAGTAAAACAGGATGCATTGATAAATGTTTAACAACTAGACTGAGGGTGGGTGAGGGGGGAGGTGAAGTTTAACCTGTTTTATTAATACTTTAAGTGTGGAAAATCAACAAAATAATAAATTGAGCTCTTATGAATTCTGAAGTATAAAGGCTGAAATTTAGCAATGGGGTCTACCAAACTGGTTAGAGCTAGTTCCAGCATGCCCCACAGTCACTCTGGAGGCCATCAGATGATTCTGCCATCTTGACTTGAAAAAAATCTCAACTTTCCCACTTCTTCCAGTTTCTCATGGAGATGTACTGGTGAGACAAAGAGTAGATTTGTCAAATCTGCTGAAGAAAATTCCAAGGCCAACTATTTTCTGGAACTGTCAGAAAAGTCAATGGATGGAATGGGGCAAAAGGGAAGGGTCATAGAAACAAAGGAGGGACACCTTTTTCTTCACTTACCTACTGGAGAAGTCACCATCCTAGGAGAAAGCACAATCACCTGCCCCCCTCTACCCTTCCCAGAAAAGAAGGGATGTTGGCAGTTGCTCATCCCCAATAGGGAAAGTCTCCTAGAACTGAAAAAATACTGAACTGATGAACCTAATGAGGAGTCTTAGGTCAAAAGGCAAAAAGAGAGCATGGTAATGCTAGTGACCTTGGGGAAGGTCCTTTTTTTGGACCCTTAATTTTCTGAATTTGTAAAATGAGGGGGTTGAACAAGATGATCTTTCAGGTCATTTCCAGCCCTAAATCTCTGAGCCTTCAGTCCTAAAGAAAAAAGTCTGAAGAAAACCAATTCCCATTGTGGTGATAGCACAAGCCTTAGTAAAGTGCACTCACACATGTCTGAGATCAATAATAATAGCAAATATTTATATAGTGCTTTAAGGTTTGCAAAATGCTTCCCACAGATTATCCCAGGTAGCTACTATTGTAATTCTTCTTTTATAGATGATGAGATTTGAGATTAAGAGAGATTAAGAGACTTGCACCACAAGGGTTACATAGCCAGTAAGGGTCTGAATTAGGATTTGAACACAGGTCTTTCTGACAAGTCCTATGTCTTTCTTCACTGCCCTTTCACCATGTCCTCTAATCTGGAGGGCTATAGAGTGTGTTGAGGGAGGGATGGTTCCATATTCTGTTTATAATTCACTATAGGCACCTAATAATTGTTTAGTCTAATCCAACCATGAAACATTATGGGAAAGACCAGTGAATTTTGACTTTTAACTATTAAAGGTAATAAAAGGTGAAATTCTCTGGAACTGAGGAATTAATTAAGGAGCAATTAATGAGCAAAGTGGGGAAGACCTGGGTCAAAGATAGAAAACCCTGATTATTCATTGATCTCGATATCAATTTTGTTTTTTTTTTTAAAATAAGAAAGCAGAATGAAGATGGTATTGCTCTAAAAAGAATACTAGATTTGTAATTAGAAAATCTGAGTTCAAATCTGAGTTCTCAGTTTCCTCATCTGTAAAATGGCAGACTGACCCAGATGATGTATAGAAGCTTTTCTAGATTCAAATCTATGAGGATCACTGGACCATAAATTCAAGGTCTGTTAGGTCTTGACGTTACCCATTCCAAATCCTCATTTTGCAAATGCTGATTTTACAGGGTTGTGTTAAGAAAGTCCCAGATAAACTTCAAATTGCTATGAAAGTGTGAGGGAGTATTCTTGCAAATGGGGAAACTAAGGCCCAAAAAGTAAAGAACTTATCCAAAGTCACACCAAAAGTTAGTGGGAGATTCACAACTGGAACCCAGGGTCTCCTGACTTCCAATCTGGCTTTCATTCTACTCCACTGAAACATGTATGGAGCTGCCAGTACTTTTCCCCCTTACTCATCACGCTCAAAAACAACTCCACCCATCTACAAAGAAACTTGCCCAACATTCTTCACCTTTGGGCCTCAGTTCAGAAGGAGAAAATATCAACTGAGAAGGAAAATTTTGGACAAGTTCTAAAGGATTGAGGAAAAAAAAGGGGGGGGGGTGATGGAAAGGCCTTTTAAGCCTTGGTTTCATGGTCATTGCCTGACCCAGTTTTTTCCATTTGAAAAATATGTTGAGGCCTCAAAGGCTCTGGTGTTACATGTAGGAATTCCTGTGAAAGATTCACAATGAAAACAAACTCAAGTGAATGTCAGTCGTGTCGGTGGAAAGAATACGGCCTTCCCTCCCCAAGTCTGGATCCCTGAGTTCCAGCCAGCTTCCAAAGATAGACCTGGCTTTATGCAAATCCCCTAGTCAAAACCTTCTGTGCGAATTGCCCACTGGTGAAATCTGAGCTCACTGGGAGATTTCTCCTTTGCCCCAGGACAGGAAGTTCTGGAGCCTGCTAAGATTAATGTAACCAGTGTGGCCCGTGCTGAGACCCTTCCCCCTGTTCCCACAATGAATGGTGTTCCCCAAGGGAATGAAGCTATATACTTGGTGGGGTAGAACTATCTCCCAGGTGCCCCTTCCTTTAAGCAAGGCTAGTGACTAGCTTGGATTGCTGACAGCAGAGGAGAATTTTCAAAAATTAATACAAATGCAATACATCTTGGAAATAGCTTTTCTCTTATCTATTGAAGGCATTCCTTTCACAGAGGCAGACCAGAACCCATCCATACCTTCTTAACTTGTGCCATTTGCTTCTATTCCCTTCCATAAATTCTCCAAAGATGATCTATCCTGGCTTATCTTACGTTTAAGAGGAGTTGCTTTACATTAAAAGTCTTTAAACTGGGAGTCAATGGATTTGTGAACCTGGACAGGCGAAAATTACACCTTTATTTTAATATAATTGATTTCCTTTACAATTTGACATATTGTTCACACTTAAAGTATCATTCTGAGAAGGGGCCCTTGAACTTACTAAGGCTGACAAAGAAAGGGGTCTAGGGTACACAAAAGTTATGAACCCTTGGTCTATATTTTTCTAGATTTCAAGGCAGTCACCAAATGATGTCTGTTATTATCCTATACCTTCACCACATCTTTCACAATCATATACTTCCTGAGCATCTTTCAGTATAACTTCTTGAGTATGTTATCACTAGTAATATATATTAAACCCCTTCATATCCACCACAAGTCTCCCCATGGTCTCTGGAGTCATCCAGAGCATTGATTCTTTGGTATTTCTGATGTTCCATCATTTGCAGACCCACAGTACCCTTGTTAGTGTTAAAAATAGGAGGGTTTGTGTCAGGGAGGAGCTTGGGATCATTGTGAATGCACCATTTGGTTTTTCGAATTCGATCTAGCCCACTCTCTTCCTTCTCTTCAATTCCCAGCCCAGATCATTGACTATTTGTAGCACCTGTGAAAGACATATGGTCTAATGGCCTAATTCAATGGAAAACTGCTTGTCACAATCTGGGCAAATACATTTTTCATTTCTTTGATTTTTCCTGGGTGGATTGATAGACCCTTCTCTTTTAACAGGCTGTGGGTCTCATTGAAGAATCCCTAGAGTGTTCTGGGGCTAGATGCAATGAAAGCACTATTTTCCATAAAAAAGAACATCTGGAATTGTTACTCATTCTATTTCTATTTCGTCCACTATTTAGGACATTCTCTGTTACAATGAAAGGAGAGGAATAAGAAAGAAAAATTATTCATTCTCCTTAAGATGTTAAGAGATGAAAGAGTAGGCGTGTGAATCAACAGTTGCTAATGTTTTGCCAATCAAAATACATTATTTAAGAACTAGCACCCAAGACAAGAAGACTTTGGTTCAAGTTTCACCTCTGACAAATACTGGCTTCAACTTGGGGCAAATCATTTAACCTCTCACTGTCCAAGGCAATTCCCTAAAACTATAAGGCTTAAAAACATCAGTTTCATAATACTAATTTGTTTTGGGATAGGAAACTCCATCATTTGGGAGTTGCCTGGAGCAGTAAAATCATTTCCATAAAAGGTTATTCTGATATGTCCTCACAAGGTGAAAGTGACTCTGGGTTCTCAGAATCTATGCCAATGGGACATAGATTCCAGCAAGTTCTACCAAGATGGGATATTTGAGTTTGATAAAGTTTATAGACTACTTTCTGAGATACAGCCTAGTCAAGCACAAAGGTTCATCACAAGGAAAGTGGCCATTGGATGACAGATTCTTTGGTCATGAAACAAAGCAAGATGCAAATGACCATGATGGGCTGCTTCCATTTCAGCAGTGCCAGTAGTATAAGAGGAGACAGGGGATACCAGGAAATCACATAGTTTTTAAGGTAGTCTATATACTCTAAATAGGAAATCCTTGTCCAATGACCAAAGAATAGTCACACTACTAGAAGAAATGAACCATACATCTATGTTTTTGTTTTTGCAGGGCATTGGGGGGTTAAGTGACTTCCCCAAGGTCACACAGCTAGACAATTATTAAGTATCTGAGGTCAGATTTGAATTTGGGTCTTCCTGACTCCAGGGTCAGTGCTCTATCTATTGCACTACCTAGCTGTCCCCTAACCATATATCTATCTTGAGAGTTTAACTAAAAAGGAAACCAGAAAACAAAAATAAGTGAGATTCAAGTGCAAGGGATCATTTATGTTTTTCCCTTGGAGAAATAGAGGGCCAGATTATCACAATTTCCTAAGGAAACTCATTATATATAATTTTATTATATATAATTATATATAATTTTATTATATATAATTCATTACATATAATTTTATTATATAGAATTCATTATATATAATTTTATTATATAGAATTCATTATATATAAATTTTAACACACCAAAATGAGGAAATCAAGAAGTCTAAAAACTATCTTAGCCGGCTTATACTTCTTGCCAGTAAGTTTAGCAGCCAAAGGCAACACCAGCTTAAAATGAATATATTATGCTAGATAGGATGAGGGGAAAATACATACACTAATATATGTTGGTGGAGAAGTGAACTAGTCCAACTATTCTGGAGAAATATTTAAAATTGTGCCCCAAAAGGCTATAAAAGACTATTACACAGCAACACTACCTCTATGTCTATATCCTGAAGAAATCAAAGGAAAAGGAAAAGGACCTACCCAATGTACAAAAATATTTATGGACTATTTGTACCCAAGCTGTGGTAGAGCTTTCTGAACTTATACTGGTCTGATCAGTCACAGTCAGACACACTGTACCTTGACCCTGACATAATGATGTCATTTTTATTCTCTTCTAACATTAAGGAGACCAGCCTTTCTCTTCTCTATCAGATGTCTTTTATGATGGCAAAGAATCGGAAATCAAAGGTATATTCATAAATTGGGGAATAGTTGAACAAATTGAGGCTTATGATTGTGATGGAACACTATTGTATTATGGGAAATGACAAGGGAGATGGTTTCAGAAAAACATGACAAGACAGTAACAGTAATAATTATGATCAACTGGGAAAGACTTGGCTAATCTGATCAATATAGTGATCTAAGACAATTCCAAAGGATTAGTGATGAAAAAATTCTATCCCCTCCAGATGATAACTATGGAACTCTGAGTGCAAATTGAAGTATAATTTTCTCATTTTGGTTTTTTTTGCTTTGTTTTTGAAATATAGCTAAAATGGAAGTATGTTTTGTATGATTTCACAAGTATAATTAATATCATATTTGCCTTTTCAGTGGGTGGAGGAACAGGGTCGAAAGGGAGGGAGAGAATTTGGAACTTGGAATTGAAAAAAGAAAAAGTGATCAAATAAATTAAAAACTATTCTTTTTTTTAAAAAAAGAATGAATATATCATTTGACAACTTTTACACATTTACAGAAAACCTGAAGATAAACCCAGTGAATGAAGTCAGAGTATGTAAGTATGGTGCTAGGAGGAGGACAGCAAACAGATAAGAAAAATGAAAAAGATATGCTATATTAGTATTTCAAATTCTTCTCTCCATCAATGATGGCAGAACTACTGCATTTGGACACTGACATTATAGTCCTTAATATTCTGTATATTTAATGAAGTATAAATGGTATTAATGAAAATTCAGACAAAAAGGGCAACTGGATTAGACCAAATAATGCCGGAAAAGAGACAATGTGAAGGATTTTGAGGGATTAATTCTAAGATCTGAAAAAAAGGGAGAAATATTATTGTTCTTTGTTCTTGAGGAGGACCAAAATGATATCACTGTGGAGGGGTCAAGGTATAATGTATCTGACTGTGACTGATCAGACCAGTATGAATTCAGAATTATCTAACACAGGTTGGATACAAACAGTCCATGTGAATATTTGAAGTGGAAATGTCTTGAAACCTGTTCATTTCATATTTCTTTCGAGATACCACAATTCTGTTTTGCTTATAGAGCATGGCACCTCATATCTCAGTATCAATTCCAAATATCTTCAGAGAGAACTTGAGAGAGTCTTTATATTGATTCTCATGTGAGTGCTTTCCTTGTGTGATTTCTCCATAAAATGGTCTTTAAGGCAAATGTACATTTGGCATTTGAATATGACCAGTCTATTGGAGTGGTACTTTTTATAGCAGAGTTTGAATGCTTGAGAGTTCAGCTCAAGAAAGGGCATCAGTATCCAGTACTTTCTCTTGCCAGGTTATCTTCAAAAATTTCCTAAGATAATTTAATATTTGGGGAAAATTGAGAATATTATTAATATACAAAAAGTTGAATGAGAAAAGAATCAATTATTGACTTATAAGCCTACTTTCATATTTCTTCAAAATATTTGCAAGAATAATCTTTCTATTTATCTATCTTTCAAGCTATCTATCATCTATCTATCTATCTATCTATAAATGTTTATTCATGGGTTCATAGATTACCTTTATTAAGGCAATGAGAAGGGAATAGGCAGGTTTTTGCAAATCATGTTTTGCAACAAAACACATTTTGAGTCAGACAACTAACTTGAAAGTTTCAGAAAACACAGGATTCCACTTTGCTTTTTTAAGATTCATCTCTTGGAAAGAAATGATTGGATTGGGCTATTATGGATCAATAGTTATGAATTTTATGACTCTGAGTATTGTGGGTCAAAGTCAATCCTTTGTGCTAGACCTATTTTTTAAAAATTAAAAGAGGATCAATTAAAGGATCAGTCTTTTTGTCCCTTCCCCTTTTTGTAAAGATCCTGAGAATGATGAATGTGGATCAGAGACCAGTGACTTGAATATTCTCCTATACATAGGCATGGTCCTCCAGGGATCAATTCATTTCTCCATCACCACCAGCACAAATATAGTGATGGAAACCTCTTTGCTCAAAAGATGGTAGTATTTGGGCCATTGATGGAGTATTGGGTACTTCTATTCCCTGTGTTCTTGAACTCTTAGTGTCTAGTGAGAGGATATAACTGAGTTCATGGATATAACTGAGTTTCTCAGGAGTTCAGAAAAACAGTTTTTGATTGAAAGAAGGAGAAATTTCTGGACAGTGCTAGCTGCTTAGAGAGAAGAGGATCAAATATGAGTCTCTGAAGTCCAAATATACACAGAGGAGAAAAAAATTACCCTACTATTATGAGTTATTTAAACATTGCAGATATGAAAGCAAGGGGCTTGGTTGTCCCTCCAAATCCCAATTTCATTTTCTTTCCAGGGTGAATGCAAACACTTGGACCAGTATGTATCCCTGGGGTGAAAGTGGGAACTACCAGCATCTTTGTGAGGATTGTCCTTCTGGAACCCCCAAGTTTATTTTACTTCTAAAGAGAGTCTTAATGTCAGGATGGTGTTATAAATCTAAAGATAAAACCTTGGCAAATGAGAAACTCAGTGAAGAGGGAAGAGAAGAGTAATGCTCCTTTAGAAGTCCACTGTGTTTATATCTACAGATCCTTTATATGTTATCTTCATTTTTCTGTGGGGTGAAATAAATTCTCACTATGGCTTAGTAAATAGAGGGTAATTAAACAAGTTATATCTTTCAAGGAATCTTGAATGATTTTGAAGTATGGAAAGGAGATGCCTTGCTAGGGAACCTTTAAGACAGTGTTTCATAATCATATATTTATGATCTACAAATAATAAGTTTGATAGGATTTTAGTTATTTGTGTTAAGGTAAAGATGTGGCACACTGTGGAGTTATCACTTGGAATATGGGGACTTGGCTTTAAATCTGGCCTCAAAATAGTTGTATAACCCTGAATAAGTCACTTAAAGCCTGTTTGTCTCAGTTTCCTCATCTGTAAATTGAACTGGAGAAGTAAATGTTAAACCACTCCAGCATCTTTGCCAAGTAAACCTCAAATGGAGTCACAGAGAATTGTCTTTGAAGGATAACATTTGAACATGTGCCTGATTTTACCTTGAATGCTTGTACAGGAGCTGAAGTCCCTTTTACCTATATCTTGGAACATCTAGGTACAAACTCTTTTTGACCTATAATCTAAGATTTTCTTCCAGTTAGATGCAAATGAATTAAAAAAAATAAGATTTGGGGAGAGGTCACCCCCCAACATTGAAACTAGTCCTTGAAAGCTCAGAGTCTTAGGTGCCAGGGGTTATTCAAATAGATTAATGATCTCATCAAAATAGATCTTCCCTCCAGTGACACAAATCAAAACACATCCATGTTTATCCTTCCTGTACAGGTTTAAATCTTCTGTGAGTTTACTCCTCTTTATGAGTAAACACTTGATAGAGGCTTTCATCATCTTGAGAACCCCGCTGGAGCACTTGAATAGATCATCTGTCACTTCTTTCTCTTTCCCCCTGACCTGACCAGCCCATCTTTTCTTATCATGCATTTTTCTGATCACCAAGTTGATTCCATCTTGTTCACAGCCATCACTCATATGCCTATTCATTGCCCTTTGTATGTGATTCATTTTTAGCTTTTCAGTGGCTCTTGGGTTCCATGTCTCACAGTCACGAACATCAGTAGAATATCAGTATAAAAAACACCTTAATTGCTGGGAGAAATTTGGAATAATTAAAGGAACATTTCAATTTCCTGAAGGCAATTCAATAAACTTAATTTTTTTTCTAATCAACTATTCTATTCAACACATAGCATAGCCATATTTGGGTATATATATATATATATATATATATATATATATATATATATATATACACACACACACACACACAATTGTACATCTGTAGAGATAGATAGATAGATAGATAGATAGATAGGTAGATAGATAGATAGATAGAAAGAAAACTCCTATAGGTTGTCCATCTAATTGGCATGTTGTAATCTGTTCAGCAGACATTCATCATCTGCTTTGTTTTTCCTGTGTAGTTACTCAAGTTAAACTCTTTTTTCCTTGTTTCTGCCTTATAAAATATTTTGTAATATTTCAGGTCTTGGTACAACCAACAAGATATCATTTAAAGGCTGAAGTTTCTGGAGGAGCTCACCATCTACCTCTTCAACTTGGCATGTATGCTACGTGTCATTCATCAGTGACAAACACCTATGGCAAATCTTATGCCTCATCTGATATGTCCAAACAGAGGGTGGTTAAACAAGGTCATATCTTGCAAGGAATCTTGAATGATTTTGAAGTATGGATTGGAGACACCTTGCTAGGGAACCTTTAAGACAGTTTCAAATCATATGTATTTATGGTCAACAAACAATAGACTTGATAAGGATCTGCATCTTTTAGTCATTTGTGTTAAGGGAAAGATGTGACGCACTGTGGAATATCACTTACAAAAGCCCTTCTTTCTTTGCCAATGATCCCATGTATTGAGGAGGTCAGAAATGTGTATTTAGCTGATTCAAATGTAGCCCTAGCTATGGTTACACCCACAAAAGGCAAAGAGACTTGTGGGAAGGAAATTACCTAGTACCCAGACTCCCAAGGTCTTCCCATATTTTTGACTGGCAGGAAGAAGTGGAAAGCAATCACAGATGAGGAGATGCTATTGAGAGCAGCTGTTAAATGATAAGCCATGAGAACATACTAACATGAAACAGTGCCATGGCAGGAAGAAGTCCAGATCACAGTTCAGTGGGACAGGATTGATCCTGTTTGGTGGCCAGGTTCCAGTGAGAAGAGCCAGGAATATGCAGCTGGGGTAGAGAGAGAAAGAGAGACATTTTCCTGGCTTATTGACAAGTAGTATTCCCTTTTCTGTTCCTCCTAGGAGAATGCCCTTCACTTATTATACAATACCACTCTTCCCCCACCCCCATTTTGGCTACTGGTTAAAGTAGCTGACTGTGTATAAACTTGTTTATCTCTTATCCAATTTAGATTTTTTTACCTACCATCAAAAAAATACTAGCTAGTGATTCTGACTATCTTTGATTAATATTTATAGCTTGGTAAGAGTTTAGAAAGGCTCCCCCTTTCTCATGGAGCTTGAAGGGTGTGCTTGCTCAGAAAATGGAGCTAAACTGAAGGCAAGAGCAGATAATTTCAGAGAATAGAAAAAATATTAGCTCCTTTTTTTAATATGCAGAGTCACTCAGGACCCTTAAAAATATACCATTGGGAATTGTGCAAAAACCCACAGCATAGGCTGACTAAGGTAGGTAGCCATTTTTCTCCTTCCCCTAGAGGATAGAATGCATGTATTTGAAAGTAAAGTCATGCCCCCGAAGAGGAGTGAGTTGCTAGGAAAAAATTCATCCCTACAGAGGGAGTGGGGAATAAGTTCCCTTAACATGCTCAGACTGCTTTCCTGTCTGAGTGATTGACAGCCTGACTTCCCTTGTTCAAAATGTTGCCTAGGGGTCATATCCATAACGTTTTGTATGCAGATGGAGAAGCAGGCATAAAAAATAAATAGTTAGATGGTACAGTGAATAGAGTACCAGACTTCAAATCAGGAAGACCTGAGTTCTAATCTGGTCTTAGAGGCTTCCTAGTTGAGTGACCATGGGGAAGTTGTTTAACCTCAACTTCTTTATAAATAAAATGGGAATGAAAATAGTATCTACCTCTCAAGATAGATGTAAGGATAACATGAGACAGTTAGGGGATGCGATAGAGTGCAGGCTCTGGATCAGAAAGAATCATCAGTATAAGTTCAAATCTGGCCTCAGATGCTTACTAGCTGTATGACCCTGGGCAAGTCACCTAATCATGTTTGTCTCAGTTTCCTCATCTGTAAAATGAGTTAGAGAAGGAATTGGCAAATCACTCCAGTATTTTTGCCAAGAAAACTCGAATTGGGGTTACAAAGAGTCCAGCCCAACTAATATATGACAGAACTATAAAGGATAAAATGAGATATTTGAAAGAACTTTGCAACTTTAAAGTGCTATAGGAATACTAGAAAGTATCATTATTGTTGTTATTACTGATGATATTTCTTCATCACTTTAAGAACTGAGATGTTTTCTAGATCTTTAGAATTTTTCCTTTCTTCAAATATCTTGTGATCTCAGTGCTCTTCCCAGTTGTTTCACGTCTACCATGGATCTCCTCTAGATTATCTAATAAAATAAATTAAAATAAAATTATCTAATAAAAAAAGTGATGGAGGAGAGACTAGTCCTTAAGAGAACTAATTTACTGTTTTTTTAATTTTTGAGAGGCAATGGGATTAAGCGACTTTCCCAAGGTCACACAGCTAA
Organism: Macrotis lagotis; assembly: GCF_037893015.1. NCBI lineage: Eukaryota > Metazoa > Chordata > Mammalia > Peramelemorphia > Peramelidae > Macrotis > Macrotis lagotis. The sequence goes on along the minus strand of NC_133661.1, from coordinate 76,650,417 downwards.
GTAAGTATTAAGTGTCTGAGGCCGTATTTGAACTCATTTCTTCCTGACTCCAGGGCTGGTACTCCATCCACTGTATACCTAGCTACCCAAAGAGAGCTAATTTAACAAGGAAATAGTACTTTCTTGGTTTCTGGACAAGTTGGAACTCTGTCAAGTGGAAACCTTCCCAAGTGTTTATTAATTCACATACATACACATACACAGACACACACAGCTACAGACACACACAGACACACACCTATAGCTGGAATAAAAGAAGTAGAGATGCAAATTAAATGAGTGCATATTGTGAAAGTACCAGGAATAGACTTCAAGCTTCAACATGAAAAGCTCTGAAGACAAAGGAGCAAAAATGTTGGCCACATGGACAAGAGATCAACACCAGATGCATCCTTCTTGAAGATCCCAGACTGCCTCAAGAGAGACAAATAGGAGTTTCTCAATTTCTTTTTTCACTCTCCTAAGCAGACTAGACAGTGAGCTATCAGGAGGTTTGCCATGAGTGGAATTCCCCAAAGTGAAAGACTAACCAGGTTTGAAGGGCTATTACTGCCTAGTCTGAGGAAAATCAGTTAAGATGAGGGGATGCTCATTCTTGTTGCATGGATGTTATTTAATTTATTATTTTTGAATGTAACCCAGAGATCAAGCCTAGACATTTGCATAAGACTCTTCTCATTAGCAGCGAGAATGTTCCTCTGTACTCTGCCTACATAAGTGGCAATTGATGAGACCTTGTGGCTGCAGGGCTTCTGGTTTTGAACTCTTAGAGAGGCTATATATGGTTCCAGGCTTTCTTCAGGAAGAAGATTCTGAGAAGAAGTCTTGAGCCTTGAGTATGTCTCTATGCTCAACATGTCACATTAGAGACTTCAAGAATCTTCCCTTGGGTGAGATCAGAGATTCTGTTTCAATTGATCTAAGATTACTTTCATTCATAAGGAGAGCTCATTCACTCTGTATTTTCCAGCATATGATAATCTATGTATATTTACTATTTCTGTCTGCAATAGACTTGGATAAATGGAAAATTGACTATGCAATATGTGTGATGGTCTTTGTGGAAGGGAGTCAAGCCTTTGGATATAGCTTTGGGGCACTCCTCTGATAATATATAGTAGCTGGAAGGAGACTGATTTGAACCTAAAAATTATTTTTCCTAGGCTAGCAATATTTAGAGGGGCAGATAGATATATTTTTAAAAATATTATTTCTAGAAGATGCTGTAGGTTTTCATAGAAATGAGCAACTTTGATCTCTTTGGTATCGTGGTTGGAGCATAGACATTACTATGATGTTGAATGTAGAGTATTAAAACTGGCTTGAAGCTTAACATTTAAAAAACCTAAGATCATGACAACTGGTTTCGCATATAGAGGGAGAAGAAATGGAAGTAGTATCAGATTTTATATTCTTGGGCTGAAAGACCACAGCAGATGGTGACTGCTGCCATGAAATTAAAAGATGCTTGCTCCTTGGATAGAAAGCTATGGCACATCTGGACAGCACACTAAATAGCAGATACATCACTTTGCTAACAAAGTTCCATATAGTCAAAGCTATAGTTTTTCCAGTAGGTAATGTAAGGCTGTGAGAGTTTGACTATAAGAAAAGCTGAGTGTCACAGAATCAATACTTTTGAACTGTGGTGCTAGAGACTTTTGAGAGTCTCTTGGACAGTAAGGAAATAAAATCAGTCAACACTTACAGAAATTAATTCAGACTAGGAAGAACAAATATTGAAACTGAACATTAAATACTTTGACCACAGAATGAGAAGACAATATTCAATGGAAAAGACTGATGTTGTGAAAGATTGAAAAGCAAAAGGAGAAGGGGTTGGCAGGGGATGAGATGGATAGATAGTATCATGGAAGCAAGGAACGTGAGTTTGGACAGCTTTCAGAAGACAATAGAGAATAGGAGGACCTGGTATACTGTAGTCCATGAGGTCATGAAAAGTTGGACACAATGACTGAACCATCACAACATAAATGTGATTTTAGTCTATTATCTCTTCTCCAAGCATAGCAGAATAGGCCTGTCTCATGGCCCCTTTTGGGAATCAAAATATCCCTAGCAGAAGAATGAAAAAAAACTTCCCAATATATCTATTCATACCTCTCTTCAAGCTGTATTTAGAAAAATCCATATGGACACACATACATAACCCACCATGGCAACAAACACTCTTTTCATTAACATTCTGATTCAAGTTTTATACTATATGTCCTTGACTTAGAGTCAAATCAATGAAATTTATGATCAGTGACAAATTAAGGAGGGGAGAGGGAGTTTTCCTGGTAGGACTGAAGCTGAGTCATGATCTGACTGGGTAATCTACATATGCAAACCGATACCAAGGAGACAAATATTATAACCTGCAAAGGAACAGAGCTAAGGGGGAAGAGGAAGCCAGTCTCTGGGAGCTGACCAACTAGGACAGCACTGTTACTGTTGGACAGTACTCATGAGAGATGGGAGAATCCACATTTGAGTTGCAGAACCTGACTTTTACTATCCCCCCTCCCCATAATGGGATTTGACATTGATCATAATGTTCTATATTTGTTATCTTTAGACTTCAATTCCAAATATGCATGAGGGTCAGATGTTCGGGAAATAAGACAAAAATAAAATAGACCCCCTGCCCTTAAGGAGTTTACATTCTACTCTTATTTTAAAAAGTTTCCAAATCCTATGAGAACACAGAATATAGGACCTCAGGGCTTGAAGAGTTTGGAGATATCTAGGGCAAAGTAAAAATTCTTCTCCAGCCTAGGATCAAGCAACTTGCATATAACTTTAGCAAATTCTTTAGATAATTCATCATTGATACAGAAAGTAGTGATGATAATATATCAATTATCTAAGTTCTATTTATTGTTAAACCAATTCAGTATTTAACCTAAGAAAAAGTTAAAATTATGTGGCAAGACATCCAGGTTTGCAATTCATAGATTAACACTCACCTTTCGTGCTTGTTCCTTTGTCATAGGACTGCCCTCTGCAGCTGTTGCTAGTTAATCCATGGTTCTCTAAAATGATGCTAATAAATTGGTTGGAGCCTCTCCCACTGTGTCCTTCACCTCAGGAAAGCACAATTATATTTCTTGGACTGTGTACCTGGTTTTTCTCGATCATCAATCTATCTGAGTATTATTGAAGTCGGCTCTTCATGAGACACATCTGGACGACAATCCATTTGTTCACTGGGAGATTTAGTAGTTTTAACTTCCTCAGGTAATTCCTTCACAACTGTTCTCACCACAATTCAATTCAACAATCCAACAGGGAATTTATTAAAGTACCTGCTATGAACAAGGTCCCTATGCACCAGGAATACAAAAATGAAAAAGAACAAAGTCCCTGTCCTCACAAAGCTTATAACTGAATGAGGGGTGGGGAGGTATAAAGGTATGTATCCAAATAAGTAGAATTCAGACAGAATGTGCTGAATGCTAAGAGGAAATGCAATGAATATGAGAAATACTATGGGAAATTTGAAGCAAAAGAGAAGACTTTTTGAGGGTAGAGAGAAGGGTGGCAATCAGGAAAGGCTTCATGTATGAGGAGTCACTACATCTTGCAGTAAGCTCAGTAGACAGTTAATAATAAAATAATAATAATGATGGCTCATATTTCTAGAGTTTTAAAATGTTCATAAAGTGTTTTAGAAATATCTTATTTGAATCTCAAAATGATTTTTTGAGATAAGTGATGCTATTTTCTCCATTTTACTGATGAGGAAACAGACTCATAGAGGTAAAGAAATTTGCTCAGGGTCAACCAACTAAGAAGCCTTTTAGAGAAATATTGGGGGGGGGGGAGTCAAACTCAGATCTTCCTGAATTCTATCTATTAGGGCTAGAATGGGGAAATGCCCAGAAGGAGAGGACAAGATGAGATTGGAGACCAAGCAAAAAGTCTTTTTGACTGGAACATATCATATATGGAGGATGGCAAAAGAAAAATAAGGTAAACAAGGCAGTTTGGAGCCAGACTGGAATTTTCCACAGATAGTGAATCTTTGAACAGTTAGTAACAAGGCTGAGAACAAAGGAGGAGGAAATGGGTGGAGTGACAAGGGGATGAGTTGGGGGGGATGGGGTAGAAGGTTAATATACTGGCAATACTTTATTTTTTTATTTTTATTTTTAGGTTTTTTTTGCAAGGCAAATGGGGTTAAGTGGCTTGCCCAAGACCACACAGCTAGGTAATTATTAAGTGTTTGAGACTGGATTTGAACCCAGGTACTCCTGACTTCAAGGGCCGGTGCTTTATCCACTACGCCACCTAGCCGTCCCCTGGCAATGCTTTAACAAACTAATTTGGCAACCAAAAACAAGAAGGTAAACTTGTGCCACCTCCCCAACTCCATCGTCTAGTCAAGGCATCCTTAGGGTAGGAAATGCACTCTTTAAAAAATATTTTCAACATCTTTCAGGTTTGTGCACTTAAGGAAGGTGCCTTACTTGCCTCTTCCTAGTTATACCCCTCTCTTATAGGTTGCAGATTAATGGTGATTCTCATGGCCTGTGGTCAAGGTGGGGAAAAGGGGTGACACTAGGAACAAAATTATTTTCCCCAAATGAAACTTCCAGGGAGACAAGCTTCATCATGGTTTCTGCCATACTCCCCCTACTCAAAGATGGATCAGTTCATGAGCCATGCAGCCTGGACTGAGAGAAAGAAGAAACAGATATAGTCCTGTATTCTCTTTTCAGAGTTTATAGACGAAAACTTTCCATATTCTTCTTACCTCAGTCTCAGGCCCCTTCTTATCCATAATCGCTTTTAGTCATTCAGCTTTAGGAACTACCTCCCTCCCTCCCTTTCTGGGCTCTTTGGTTCTCTCTCCAATAGCCCCTCCACCTCCCTCCCCCCCCCAATCCCACTCATAGACCTGTCCCATCAGCTTTTTCTCCTCCAACCATTCATTCCCATCTCATTTTTGCAAGAAATTGTCACTCAGTACTGAGAAGCACAGCTTTACTAGATACAAGAATCTTGTAAGCCTAGACCCATTCTAGTTTTCCCTGTGGGGCAGAAAAAGTCCAGATCTTCATATAATATCAGTTATCAATAAAGACAAATCATAATAAAAAGAACAACCTGCGGCTATTCTTTTTAGGACACCTTATAAACTCAATCCTGTCAGGCTTTTTAGGACACTCAGCAATGCCCCCAACAATAGCAACAGTATCTGAAAACAGTTCTAATCTTACTTAAGATCTCTGAGCTTGGAACCAACTTTCAACAAATATTAATGGAGTGGAATCTAGTGTAATACAGTTACACACTAAGATGGCTAACAATTACCCGAAGAAATCAAAAGGCAAAATGTCTGCATATGCCTTTTTTGAACAAATATGCTGTGAAGAACATAAGAAAAAGATTTTGAAGTTCCTGTCAATTTTTCAGAATTTTCAAAGAAGTGTTCAGAAAGATGGATGAATTATGACCGGGAAGGAAAAATCCAAGTTTGATGAAATGACAAAGGTTGATAAGTTGTGGTATGACAAGTATGACAGAAAGATTATGTGTCTGCTAAAGGAAGAGGGGGAAAGGATCCTAATGTTCCCAAATGGTCACTTCTGGCTTCTTCCTGTTCTGTTCAGAATTTTGCCCAAGATAAAATCTACAAACCCTGGGATATCATTGAGGATGTAGTAAAAACAAAAACAAAAACAACGTGATAATGAGAAGCAGCCATACAACAATAAGGCAGCAAAACTGGAGGAAAAATATGAAAAGAATGTTACTAATTATAAGTCCAAAGGAAAGCTTGATAGTACAAAGGGGGAAAATGAGGAAGATAAAGATGATGTGAATGATGGTGAATAAAACTATATAATATTTTAAAATATCATAGAGTGGAGGAAATACTAAATGAAAACTTTATTGTTATGGTGTTTATTGTAGCATTTAGTTTTTAAAATAGAAAATAAGTGCTCTAGATACTTTACCTGGTTTATGTTCATAGATATAAGCTATGAGCACCTTGAAACTATCAAATTTATACATATTTCCATGACTGAGTGGTCTAAGGTACCAGACTCAAGGTTACTCCTTCCTTTTCAGAGTGTTTCTGGTCTCTGTATGGAGGCATGGGTTCAAATCCTATTTCTGACACAAAAAGAAAAGGAAATTTAGTGTTTTTCCTCTCTCTGTGAACTTTGCTATTGCTATAACAAAGCATAAAACAAAATTTTTAAATGGAAAATAGTATGCTTTGGTCTAAATTCAGTCTCCATAGTTCTTTCTCTGGATGTGGATGACATTTTGCATTACAAATCTTTAAAATTGTCTTTGATTATTATATTGTTGAGAAGAGCTAAGTCTATTATAGCTGATCATCACACAATGTTGCTATAAATGTGTACAATGTTTTCCTAGTTCTGTTCACTTTACGCAGTATCAGATCATGTAATTCTTTCCAGGCTTTTCTGAAGTCCATCCATTCATGATTGCTTTCATAACAAGAGTGCCCCCATCACATTCATATACCATAATCTGTTTGGCCATTCCCCAATTAATGGGAATCCCCTTAATTTCCAATTCTTTGCTACTACAAAAAGAGCTGATATAAATATTTCTGTACAAGTATAATATTTTGTACATTTTTGTACATTTCCCTTTTTGATTATCTATTTGGGATATAGATCTGATAGTAGTATTGCTGGATCAAAGGACATGCACGGTTTTATTGCTCTTTGGGCGTAGTTCCAAATTGATCTCCAGAAAGGTTGAATCAGTTCACAATTCCACCAACAAATGGTGGATGTATTCTTATAAACTTGATTCAGTTCTCTCTATATTTTTGAAGTAATCCTTAATCAGACACCAGTTGTAAAAATGGTTTCTCACTTTATTGAAATGTTGTCATTTTTAAATGATTTTTTTTTCAAAAAACTGAAGGGACAATACATCAGTAGAAGTCAAAAACTCATTCTGTACCTAATACTTGGAACATTTTGTTGATTTTTTGTGTGTGTATTTAGAATGCTAAAATGTTTTCTAAACTTAAACAAGCAGTATTAACATTAAAAAAACAAATCTACGGAGTGCCTACTATGTAGATGTTAGGGATATATAGAGAAAAAAAATGACAGTTCCTGTCCTAAAGAGCCCTCTGCTGGAATGGGCAAGAAGGAAATGACAGGTAGCATTTGATACTTTGATGGGCCTTTCATGAATCTTATCAATAGGAGCACTCCCTCCTATTGTACAGTCTATAAAACTTTGACTTCTTTTATTTCTTCCTTCTGAGCTAAATTTTCCAATATTTTGTCTCATGGGGGCCCTTTCAATATATCCTGAACATAAGGTTTGTTGGAGTTGCTATCTATTTGAATACACAGCTCATGAGCCACCCTCCATTGTTTTCTTTTGCCAGATCAAACCGTATTATGAGTGAATTTAAAGGAAAGCTGCCTCTTTCCTAAAGGGAGAATTTACTGTTTAGTCCATGTCTCAGTTTCTTTGGTAAGTCAGGTCCACAGCTACATTCAGCCAGCAAAGGTCAAAAACCTTAACAAAAAAAACCTTGGAAACTACTCCATCACTATCACTACCACCACTATCATCACTGCCACCTCATTCTTCCTGTTCTTTTTTTCAACCTTTTTTATCTTATTTATTTTCTTACCAATTATTTTTAAATTTTGAGTACCAAATTTTCTCTCTCCCTTCAGGCCATCTACTACCCATTGAGAAGGCAAGCAATAATATATTCACATTATACATGTGAAGTCATGCAAAACATATTTCTACATTAGCCATGTGGTTAAAAAAATTTAAAAAGCAAAAAAAATAGTGAACAAAGTACTTCAATCTGCAGAGTTCATTATTTCCCTTTTTAGAGGTGGATCAGATTTTATATCTGGAGTACTTTGTAACTGCCAACAAAGTAGTTAAATCTCTATATTGTTTGTTACAATATTGCTTTTCATCAGTTAATGGAACTCTTTCCTGAAACTGAAACTATCCCCTTCGTAATTTTTGAAGCCTAATACTATTCCATCACAATTCTATACCAGGACTTCTTTAGCCTTCTACCAACTGATGGGCGTCCTCTCAATTTCCAAATTCTTTGTCAACATAAAAAGAGCTACTACAGATATTTCTGGACATTTCCCCTTTTCTTTGATCTCTTTGGGATACAGAACTAGTAGTAGTACTACTGCTGAGTCAAAAGGTATGCATAATTTTCCTTTTCTATAGTTCTAAACTGTTTTCCAGAATGCTCAGACCAGTTCAGAACTCTAACAACAATGCATTAGTGCATCTATCTTCTCTGTCCTCTGCAGCATTTGTCATTTTCCTTTTTGGTCATACTTCCTCCAGGTCTTTTCTTAAAAAATCTGTTAAATTTATTAGAAATAAACAAAATCTTGGTAATCTACATTTATAGCATTTTCCTGATCTATCAGTCTTTTATAGCATTTTAATTATAGAATAAATCAAGCATTTCTATAACAGTACAATAAAAACATTGTATATGAAACTGCAAATTCACTATGTACAACTTGCTATTCCTTTCAAATATACAACAGAATTATCATGTAAATTTTTTTCTTTTTTCTTTCCTCCCTCCCACCCCAGAGATGGCTACCATTAGATACAAATAAGTTTATGTGTATATATAAAATTATTCTAAACCTACTTCTATTTATCATCTTTCCCTGGTTTTATATATATATATATATATATATGTATATATATATATAATTTTTGTCATATATCCTTTATATTTAATTTGGAAGTGAAGAAATTTCTTTCATTTCTCAAGTTGAATAATGAAAATTTACCCTAGAACTTCATTAAGAGACACAAGAGAGTGGAGGTGGTATTGATGATCTTTCCCTTGAATTCCTACTACTACTCAGAGATTGCTACTTCCTCTGAATTATGTTTCATTTTCCTCCCTTTGCTTTGAATTGCAATTGAATTGCGATTTTCATCCTTTGCAACAAAATCATTTAATTTGGAGAGTCTTGTCAAGTTTTTCAGAGAATTTCTTTAGTTCATCCTCTTTAATATTGGTGTATAAGTTGTAATTAACTCCATGTAGCCTTTTTTAAACAAAAAAGCTCATCATGAGCCCTGTCTGTCATAAGATGTACAAATATCAAAGAAATGATATTTCTTCTTGCTTTTGCATTCACAAAAAAGTAAGCTAACTGCACTACCAACCAGTCCCTTTATTTCATTCATCCAGAGAAGAGAACTTCTGTTAACTTCTTTTCATTTTTTTGGTTCCATCTGTGATGAGAATTTCAAGAATGATATGACTCAGTTCCTCTAGGAATATGCCTGCTCATCAGTCACTGGACGAGGACCACAAATTCAGAGTACCAGCAGTTAATGTTTATAGACAATCTAAAAATTGTGTGGTTCTTTAGTACATTCTGCCCCTATCCCTACAGAGGTGTACAGGTCTTTTTGCTTTTTACTTTTTCTCATGAATTACTGTGCCCATATAATTCATCCCCTAGAAGTCAACTTACTGGGGTTGAGTCTCTCCATCCTTAGTGAGTTGTTTATCAGAAAGCAGACATCTACTATAGCCAAGACCATACATGTGAACACATAACTATAAAACAAGATGGTGAAGGGGGCAAGCATGATCTGGGACAATGCAAAGAAGGAAAGGACATCTTCCAGCTGGGAGGAATTAGGAAAGGCTTCATGAAGGAGGTAGCACATAAGCGGAATCTTCATGGAAGAAAAGGATTTTGAAGGAAAATATAGCCCAGACAGACAAGAGAAATTGCCTACCTAAATTCATAGGGTGGGAAATAGTGTGACAAGTTTGAGTAACAGCACTCTCTGCTTTGGCTGGAACGGGTACTATGTAGGGAAAGTAAACATGAAATGAAGGGGAGTAATATAAAAAGACAAGAAATGTAGACTGGAGCCAGATTGAGGAGGAAAGGCAGGGGAGGTATATAAAAAGTAGCACTCTCATTCTGCTCCTCAAATGGCAATGCTTAAAGTTCATCAATTCCCATTCCTCCAGATATTCCAGGATAACAAGAACACCAATATATCCTTCAGGAGACCTACTTAATACCTGTAACCCCACATGGTCCCTCTAGCCCTTTCAGTTAAAACAGAAACAAACCCAAGCAAGGTCAACAGTGCTGGCTAAGAGGAGAGGCTGGGAGCAAGAGGGAGCAAGGCCAGTCACTGGAAGCTGTAGCCCCACCAGGTGTGAGGACGCAGCTGTGAGGAAGTAGCTGCCCTTGAAGCCTCTCTGAGGAGGCCAGGATTACTGAGTGTGGAAGGGGGGGCGTGTCTAATCTTATATTTTTTTGGGGGGGGGGTGACCATTATTTGTCATAGCATTGTCTGGTTTCCTTGTCATGGGGTGCAACAGGAGCTAGAGGAGGGTGTGGCATTATGGAAACTCTTTTGTAGCAGGAAGGTGGGGGTTGCAGGCTAGGCTTGGGAGCTTACTAACTCCCCCACACCTGGAGCTCTAGGCTTATTCCAGTGGATGCTGGGTAAAAATAAATTCATTCCTCACCCAGCCTGGCAGAAGCTGCCCGCTTCTCATCCTAGCTCAGGCTAGAATCCAGTTTCAGGCATCTGGCATCCCAGCTGCAGCCCGCCAAGGTGCTTCAGCAGCAGAACCAGGCAAATAATTAATTCAAGCTACTAAAAGAAGAGGCTGGGATGTTATTTTTCTCCTCTCCTGGAGAAAACTCTCTTGCAGCTGATCCATTCAGAATAGAGAAATTCACAGTTGGATTCTGAATCACGTTCAGCTGAAGCTACAGAGATAGGGGTAGGGGTTCTGAGCCTCCAGTAAATAACAAGGGGTTCAGTACGAATGAGAGCTGACAGAACAAGTATTAGCATCCTCCATTTTCATTCCCTTTGGGGAACCAAAGACTCTTAGAAGTAAGGGGGACACACAGGAGTGAGAGAAAGGACTGAGACTTGAATCCAAGTCTTTTGTGAGGAGAGTGCCTTATGAATATCTTTGGTTTTTACACTAGTCATTTCTTTTTAGTTCTCTCCACTCCTTCCCTGACAGCAC